>NC_071389.1:73809160-74112190 GCF_022682495.2 Desmodus rotundus | reverse complement strand
TAGGAAATGGGAAAGGTTATTTGTTAATGGATCAGTTTCTCAGGAGTAAAAAGTACAATATAGCTTCCATATGATTTTTCTATGTGGAAGTTATATAGAAAATTAAGGTCATTTTTATCATTAATCAAGATTGCAAATAGAATCATGATATAATTATTGAATAAGAAAGCAAAATTTTTCATTTTCTTCTTTGTTTCCCCTTCATTCCTTTATTTTTTTCATTGCTAGAGGGAACCTAAGTTGGTTCAAATTTTCTGAATAACTGTTTAACAACATATACCCAAAGCTTTTAAATGTCTATAATTCATGTGCAAATGAGAATAAACTATTCATGTGAAAATTCTAATACACTATTAGTGGACTATAACTTGTAAAAGGACAATTTAGAAGTAAATTTTGGTGGCTATTGACTCAGTATTTCCACTTATAGAAGTTTATCTAAAAGAAGTAGTCTCACAAATGTGCATAAATACATATGGGGAAATATAACAACAATCTCAACATTCATTATTAAAGGAAGTATTAAACTACAGTTCATCTATAGAATGGAATAGCAATATCTCATTACAAAAATGAAATACAAATGAGGATATTGATGGGAAAATTGACTGATATATAAGTGGAAAATTTATATAACAGCATGCTAAATATAGTCTATTTCTTAAATTTAATAGTAATAATATGCATTAGCATGTCTTCTCTGTAACAGTTAAACTTTTAGCAAATTATGTTTTATTTATAATCAAGAGAAAATACATATACATGTATATGTGTAAATTTTTCACTCAGAAATTACATTTCTATAAATTTTTCCTGATAATAAATAATATGTCCCTATTAAAAATAATGATTTAAATAAGAAATGAGCTCAATATTACATACATATACACAATTAAATTTTATTCAGTATATTAAAATGTTTAAAGACATATATTTTATTTATTTTTTAAAGTTATTTTATTGTTGTTCAAGTACAGTTGTCTGCATTGCCCCCGACCACTTCCCCCGCAACCCCAGCCATCCACACCGCCCTCCCTTGCTTCCACCCACCCTTGGTTTTGTCTGTGTGTCTTTTATAGTTGTTCCTGAAAACCCTTCCCTCCTCTCCCCTCCCCTTCCATTATCCCCTCCCATTTCCCCTCTGGTTACTGTCAGATTGTTCTTAATTTCAATGTCTCTGGTTATATTTTGCTTGCTTATTTGTTTTGTTGAGTAGGCTCCAGTTTAAGGTGAGATCATATGGCATTTATCTTTCACTGCCTGGCTTATTTCACTTAGCATAACACTCTCCAGTTCCATCCATGCTGTCGCAAAGGGTTGGAGCTCCTTCTTTCTCTCTGCTGTGTAGAATTTCATTGGTAAATGCACCATAGTTTTTTGATCCATTCATATACTGATGGGCACTTAGGTTGCTTCCAGCAGTTGGCTATTATAAATTGTGCTGCTATGAATATTGGGTGCATAGGTTCTTTTGGATTGGTGTTTCAAGGCTCTTAGGACATAACCCCAGCAGTGGAATTGTCAGGTCAAAGGGTAGTTCCATTTTTAGTTTTCTGAGGAAATTCCATACTGTTTTCCACAGTGGCCTCACCAGTCTGCATTCCCACCAACGGTGTACTAGGGTTCCCTTTTCTCCACATTCTTTCCAACACTTGTTGTTTGTTGATTTGTTTTGATGGCCATTCTCACTGGTGTGAAGTGGTATCTCATTGCGGTTTTAATTTGCATCTCTCTGATGGCTAGTGATGCTGAGCATCTTTTCATATGTCTCTGGGCCCTCTGTATGTCCTCCTTGGAGAAGTGTCTGTCAAGTCTTTTGCCCATTTTTTAATTGGATTTTTTGTCTTTCTGGAGTGGAGTCATGTGAGTTCTTTTAAAGGTATATTTTTGAATTAAAATTTTTCAGATCTTTAAATTTAGGTGAATTATAAACTTTATGTACAGTGTAACCTCACCTTGGCAAACAACTTCTAAAAATGTTCCTTATGTCTGTAAGCAAAATATAGAAATGAAAACAGACTAATGTATATACATATGCAAATAAAAATTTCTGGTAATATTTTTTATTGTTGTTCTGTTACAGGTGTCCCAATTTTCCTTCATTGCTCTCTTCTGCCCCACCCACCCCACACTCTCAAAGTCAATCCCCACTCTGTTATTCATGTCCGTGGGTCACATACATCTGTTCCTTGAATAGACCCTTCCCTTTCTCTCCACTGTTATCCCCCTCCCCATGCCCCTCTAGTCACTGTCAGTCTATTTCCTGTTTCCACGTATCTGGTTCCATTTGCTCATTTGTTTGTTTTGTTCATTAGGTTTCTCTTATAAGTAAAATCATATGGTATTTGTCTTTTGCCAACTGGTTTATTTCACTTAGCATAATCTCTCCACTTCCATCCATGCTGTCCAAAAGGTAGGAGTTCTTTCTTTCTTTCTGCTGTGTAGTATTCCATTGTGTAAATGTACCATAATTATTTGACCCACTCATCTATTGATGGGCACTTAGGCTATTTCCAGCACTTGGATATCATAAATAATATTGCTATGAACATAGGGGTGCATAGGTTCTTTTGGATTGATGTTTAAGTGTTCTTATGATATAATCCCAGCAGTGGAATTGTCAGGTCAGAGTCAGTTCCATTTTTAGGTTTTTGAGGAAATTCCCTAATGTTTTGTACAGTGGCTCCACCTGTCTGCATTCCTACTAATAGTGCACTAAGGTTCCCTTTTCTCCACATCCTCACCAGCACTTGTTTTTTACTGATTTGTTAATGGTGGCCATTCTGACCAGTGTAAAATGGTATCTCATTGTGGTTTTAATTTGCATCTCTGATGGCTAGTGATGTTGAGCATCTTTTCATATGTCTCTAGGCCCTCTGTATGTCCTCCTTGGAGAAGTGTCTGTTCAAGTCCTTTGCCCATTTTTTAATTGGATTGTTCATCTTTCTGGTTTTGAGTCATAAGAGTTTTTTATATATTTTGGAGATCAAACCCATGTCCAAGTTATCATTAGAAAATAAGTTTTCCCATATCAGTTGGTTCCCTTTTCATTTTGATGATGTTTTCTTTAGCCATTCAGAAGCTTTTTAATTTGATGTAGTCCCATTGTTTAATTTTTAATTTATTCCCTTACCCTAGAGGACATATTGGCAAAAAATGTGATCTGCTTTGACACCCTGTCTTCGTGGTGTGAACTTCTGTGGTAGGAGACCTTTGGGACTCAGTGGTGAGTCTCCTTGACCTCCGGAGCTAGATGCTCTTGAATGCCATTTATGCTATTTATGTGGGCTATCTGGTTGTAATTGGGTTTTGGTTCTTGTTGGGTCATTCTTTGGTGGGTCCTTCCCTCTGGCTCGCTGACTGAGAGTCCCTCCACCCACCATGTTTTGTGTGCTGTTGTACAAGTGCTGCCAGAACAAAATCAAACAGCTCAGGAAACAAACCCATGCCCACAAAAATAATCCCTACCCACAACCACAGTATTAACAGCAAATGAGACAATATTAATAAAGGTGTAAAGAGATTAAGAATATTATAAGAAAGAAAAAACAAATATGAAATGACTAACTAAAAGAAAAATGGTTTTGAGAGGGTAGAGAGAGGAGCAATAATAAGAGTAGGGAATCGAGACAAGGCAAAGAGAGAAAGAAAGTAAAATTTACATCATAAATAAAAAAGGGAGGGAAGAAGGCAGACTGGCATAAGAGATGGTAAGCACATAGTATTAGGTTTAAACAGAAATTAAAAATATATAATAAGAGAGAGAGAAAAAATAAGAACCAAATTGGAGAAAAAGATCCCCCATGGCACTATCAACAACAATTGAGCAAAGATTAACATAGTTGGAATTGGAATAAAGGGGAAAAAGAAAGAAAGAAAAGCTTAAGAGATGTCTAGAGGAAAGTAAAGTGATTTTGAAGGGACAGAGGGACAGGAATACTAAGAGTGAGAAATGAAAACCAGGCTAAGGCAGGGAAAAATTAATATTTAAAATGAAAAAGGGAAGGGCAGGAAGAAGGCAAAATGGAATAGAAGAGGGGGATGATGAAATTTGAGATTTGAAATACAAAAATAGTGAAGATCTAGAAACAAAATTGAAGAAATGCAACAACCACCATATCCACAACCAACAAGGAAAGATGAATGAAGGTGGAGAGAGAATAAGGGTATTTTAAGAATGGGAAAAAGAATGTGAGATGACTAATGACAAGAAAAATGGTTTTGAGAGGTTGGAGGGGGGAGAAATAGTAAGAGTGTGGAATGGAAATAAGTAGCAAGAGAGAAAATAAAACTTAAAATGAAAATAAGAAGAGGAAAGAAGAAGGTAATATGGAGTAAGAGAAGGGAGGAGCAAAATATGAGATTTGAAATAAAGTATGATATAAAAACTAGTGACCTAATAGGCACAAACTTGAAGGATAAGAAATGAATCTTAAAAAGCTATGAAGGGGAGAAAATAACACAAATCGTGAAGAAGACCATGGTGGAATTCATCTCAGTAGAATCTAGTGTTTACCACTGTCTTCTCTTTCTGGATCCACCCCTGGTGATGTCAGATGGTGTCCCAGTCTGGCCTGAGGCAGCTTGTTCAAGACAAACCTCAATCTACAGTCTGTGGCTGTCTCTTTCAGTTGTTAATCTAGTCCATCTATAATCCGCAGTCAGGTTTAAGCACCACAGGGTGGGGTAGAGTAATTCCTGCAGGCAAGCCTATTGCTTCCCCTCAGGCTGATGCCACTTAGCGGGGACTGCTCTGCCTGAGAAGATGGCTCCTGCAGTATGGGGGCTTAGCAAAGGGATCCTGGTGGCTATTCCCTCAGTTCTCTCCTCAAAGTCACCATCCCCAGACTCTCTTCAAGTGTCTCTAGACCACTCTAGCCCCAATTTGCCTGAGCCCAGGGAAAGTGGCTATGAATGAAATTTTATGAATTGGCCTTTTAAGAGGTTCTCTGTGTCTCCAGCCATCTCTCCCCAGCAGACAGAAACCCCACCACTTTTCACAGCTGGATATTATCTGGGTTCCATTCTGGCTCTGGTGCTGTAGGCTGGGGAGCCCAACTTGGGGTTTAGACCCCGCACTTCTCAGAGGGAACCTCCTAGTCACTGAAATTTCCATCCGGCACTTCAGCTGCGACCCATGGGAGCCCAGCCAGCCCTCTCACATCTCCTCTGCACTCCGTATCAGTCACGTTGTCATGATGTGGTTTCTTCTGTCTGTCCCTGGTTAAAAGGTTTCTTGCCAGCTAGTGTTCAGTTGGCTATTCAGGATGATTTCTCTACAATTTAGTTGTAATTCCAGATTGGTCCTGGGAAGGGGTTAGTGTAGCTTCCACTTACTCCTCTGCCATCTTGGATCCTGCCTGACAATATATTAACAGTAGTTAATTGTGTATTATTGAATTGTAAGTGTTTTTTCTTTTTTTAATGATAATTCTATTTTTCCTCAGAAGGCATATACAGCTTGAAAAGATAAAATACATATATTTTAAACTATGTATAGAAACATACATGAAAATTAAAACTGGATCTGCCTTATGACCCAGTGATTCTACTTCTGGAGATTTATCCAAAGAAACCCAAAACAATAATTAAAAAGAATAAATGCACCCCTATATTCATTGCAGTGTTATTTACAACAGCCAAGATATAGAAGCAACCCAAGTGCCTCTTAATGGACAAGTGGGTAAAAAAGCTATGTTACATTTATACCATAAAATATTACGTGACCATAAAAAAGAATGAAATCTTATCATTTGCAATAGCATGGATAGACCTAGGAGGTGTTATGCTCAGTGAACTAAGTAAGTCAAAGGAAGACCATTGCCATATGATTTCACTTATATGTGGAATCTAAAGAAGAAAATAAACAAACAGAATTGTATAAGACTCATAGACACAGAGAGTGAACTGGTGGTTGTCAGAGGGGCAGGGGTTTGGGCAACTGGGTGAAAAAGTGAAGGGATTAAGAAGCACAAATTAGCAATTACAAAATAGCCATGGGGATGTAAGTAAAGCAATGGGAATGTAGTCTATAATACCGCGGTAAGTATGTATGGGTCAGTTGGGGTACTGAAAAGACTGAGGTGCAGCATACTATGCAAAGTATATGACTGTCTAACCACTAAGCTGTGCATCTCAAACCA
Source organism: Desmodus rotundus (assembly GCF_022682495.2). Classification (NCBI taxonomy): domain Eukaryota; kingdom Metazoa; phylum Chordata; class Mammalia; order Chiroptera; family Phyllostomidae; genus Desmodus; species Desmodus rotundus. Next base: position 74,106,047 of record NC_071389.1, on the reverse strand, counting down.
ATATAAAGTAAAATTGAAAGAAAAAATAAAAACTATGTATAGAAACTGACAATCACTGTAATAGAAATATATATGTCCAATAAACAAATAAAAAGGTTTAGACTTATTAGGATAATCAAAGATATATAAATTTAAAACACTAACGGCATGCACATGTTCACTACTAAACTAGCAAAGATTTTAAGAGAAGAGTCCCTGGGGCCAAGAGGAAGGAGACGGCTCCTGTATTGTTCATGAAGAACATATTGGTGTGACCTTTTGGAAGGCAATTCAGCTATAGTTAAGAACCTTAAAAAGGCTCATAATTTGGTCTGGTAACTGGTTCTAAGAATATATTTCAAGAAAGATATCAGAGTTGTAGGTAAAGATGTCTGTCATTTGTCCATTTGAAATTATGAAAAATTAAAGTATTTAATCATGGGGGAAATAATTAAACCACATTAATAATCATGTCTACAGTATTATGAGGCCATTTAATATTGTGATTTTAATAAACTAGAAAGTGCTCACGCTATAGTGTGAGGTGGAAAGAAAAAGAATTAGGATGCTGTGTTACATACATGGCCTAATTCCAAAGAAGAAAAACCCTAGAGAAAATATATAAACATGTAACATTTTTTAACTGTAAGAAAATCACAAGTAATTTGCTTGCTTATCTTTATCCTGTTTTCAGTTTTTAAGAATTGTATATTTAAAACTTACTTGAAAATACGTGGAATAAGGGCATAGACAAACACAGTATTTAACACAAGACGCAGGCCCAAGAAATGGACAGCTGGGGGCCTCCACGACACACACTGGCCCCTTGTAGGGCACCTCACAGATTTCTAGCAGAGTTGTGAAGGGCAGAATTAGCCAACAACTAAGAAGAACCTAAAGTTTACCATTAAGTTTACAGCTTTGCTCAGTGGTCCTCAAAGCGTGGTCCCTGGACCAGGAGCATCAGCATTACCCATAAGGACTTCGAAAAGCAAATTCTCAGGCCCTACCCCAGATGTATTGAACCATATATTCTGAGCATGGGGCCCGGCAATCTGTGTTTCAACAAAAGCTTCACCGAGATTCTGATGCATAACAAAGTTTAGAATGGATCTTGCTGATGCAAGAAATCTCTTGGCCTCAGGTATCAGTCACTGGGAACTCTCCACATTGGCACTGATTTGGGCTACAGGCATTGAAGCCAGAGGACTTGGTGGAGAGTCTGGGACCAGTCGATGGCAAACTGCTGGTGTGCCACAAACATCATAGTCTCAAATGATTGTAAACCACAAGCAGAATGTTGCTTGTGTTTGTAGAGTTTTGATTCTGAAAAGAAATTTGCAAATGGTCTGATGTTCACATTTTTAAAGATGAGAAAAAGACTAAGCCAGGTGAAGTGATTCAATGGAGCCTCATTATCAGCTAGAATCTGGACTGATGGTGACTATCAGCTCACAAGTTTACACCATATTCTACTGTCCACAAAGCAAAAAATATAAGGAGTCTTTCAAATTTATTCTGGAATTCTTTTCTATTCAAAGTAAACAAATAGGAACATTTATTTCATTTAATAATATCTCCAATATATCTTCCAGCTAGCTATCAAACATCTGTTTATTTTGAATAGCCTTGGGAAATTATCTACTAGAAAAATAGCTAAACAGATTTTGTGAGTTGGAAGGAAACTGGGAGGCCAAATAATTCATGGTTTAGGAGGCTAAAATGCATGGAGATTATTAAATGATATTAATATTTTAAATTTGTGAGTCCTCTAGGATCTTGTTATTCCTAGTGTGGTCAATGGTACAGGCAGCATGGACATCACCTGGGAGCCTATTAGAAATGTTCTCTCTCAGGTCCCACCCAGATCTACCATACCAGCATCTGCATTTTAACAAGATCTCTATATGATTCTTAAGCACATTTGAATGTGAGAAATATTGCTCTAAGAGTTTCCCATTTATCTTTAATGATAAGAAATTATTGTTACTTTGTGGGGGGAATATGGTGCTTTCAATAAAGTTGGCAAAATTTTTACAAGGACATTAATTTCTCAGAAGAAAAAGTATCAGCGTGTCTGACAAGCATGTATTATACACAGATTTGGGAGATATTACAGAAGGAGAGTAGAATTACTCATTGGGATATATATTAGTTAGGGTCATCTTGTTGGCAAGTAACAGTAACAAATCAATCCGTCACACATAATAATAAAATTTGTTGATTACAGAAATAGAAGTAGGGTGAGGTAGGGTAGGATCCAGGCATTACACAATCAACAACCCAATTATGTCATCAAGAATTGAGATTCTCTGCCCTGGCTGGGTGGCTCAGTTGGTTGGAATATGTCCTGTACACTGAAAGTCTGCGGGTTTGATTCCCAGTTCCGACACATACCTAGGTTGCAGGACCAGGTGCATATGGGAGGCAACCAACTGATGTTTCTCTCTCACACTGATATTCTCTCTCTCTCTCACCCACCCTTCCTCTCTCTCATTCTCTGAAATCAGTAAACATATCCTCAGATGAGGTTTTAAAAAAGAAGAAGAAGAATTGAGATTCTTTTAATCTCTTCACTTCCCAGACCTAAGAGTCAGGGTCATCCTACGACAGGTGTTCCTCATATTTTCAAGATGACTATCAACAGAGCTATAGGAATTTTTGTTTACATTCAGTGGGAGGGAGAAAGAAAATGTCTCCCCCAAGAATGGTTTATAATAAAGATGAAGGTTTATAATAAGGAATAAGGAAGTTATTTTCCAAACCATGATGCTTTTAAGAATGAAAGGGGACACTATGAATAATCACACCAAGACAAAGGGTATAAACCTTAACTGTCTCAGACAAAATTAGACACCTGGTCACAGGTCACCCTGTGTATTAGATCTGTAAGTTTTTCCCTTCCATCAAATAGGTCATATCTGTATCTCTTATAAAAAAGGGCTACCAGAGGAATACCACAGGATAATTGACTTGGACTAAATTTGAATCCCATTCTACAATTGGAAACAGGGTGGATGAATAAATATTAAAAACCAGAAAAGATTCCTATTAGGAAGAAAAAAATGAGATGACTAGGTGTTGGGTATGCACCTGACAGTGTTGATCACAGGAGGCTTCAGTAGAACCTACCAGCCTCCAACTGTAGATGGAGTGTTGGTATTTAGCAACCACAGCACCATTAGCCAGGTGCCCACAAACACGCTGGTTGCCTCTGATACTTCATTAGCATAGTTGTTTGGTGTTAAAATGGTCTTTATCTTTGGCAATTATCATGATAGTAGACGGTGGATGCACTTCTTTTCTTACTTGCAAACATCAAAGTTAGTCATCAAGTGTCAGCTGCCCCTATTTTTGTTTATAATTTCTACTGACTACTGACATCAGTCAGGGCACAACTATATAGGGCGTGATGGTAACTTTGGTCTTCTCTAAAACAAGATATTTATTATTAACATTATTGTTGTGAGCAAGGGAGTGTCTCTGAAAGGAGTCACTCACATGCATTTGTGTGTTTTCACAGTGCCAGGTATATTAGGGGAGACCTCCCCAATAAGCCAATAGAGTCACACAGAGGTTACACACAGAGATGGGGAGCTTACTCAATACAAGAGAGCAGACAGGGCATCTGATATGAAGCCCCAGTCATTGGTGGTGTCCACAGGTGGAGAGGCGGGCGTCAGCCTCAAGCCAGGCAGCTACAATGGCAGCACGCATTTGGTGAGTGGAAGTCCCGCAGGACTCAGTGGGATCCATGGTACAGATGAGCTCAAGTGTTGGGTGGTTGGAGCTCTGAGTTCTTAGAGCCCAAGAAGGGGTGGAGGTACAACTCATATTTGTGTCCAGATGGAGTCCTTATCCAAGTGTCCAGCCTTGTGGTTTTGGGCATTCCAGTCCTCCTCTAAGGGTGTTCCCATCATGCCTCATTATTTCAGCCTTGACATAGCGCTTGGCATACCTGTCATGGCTGACAGTGACTCTATGTTGGATTGTCAAAGGTGTCCCAAAAGTTTGCTCTGCTCTTATTGTATGCAATTATTATTATGAACCTTTTTTCAAAGTGATAAAAGAGGTCTTGATAGCAATATTTAAGGTTTAGAAGTGGAAAATATATCATGTCAATTTTTCTGACATAATAAACAATTTCACCTTGGGGATATTCCCTTCTAGTCTTTGCTCACATGCATACATATTTTAACACGGAGGTAATCATGACATAACTGTAATTTTGAGTTCTGTTTTTATCACTTTAGCAGCATACTGTAAACATTCTAATTAGGGTGCCATTCCAAGCAGTGCTCGGGGGAAAGACGTTATAGAAGGGAAACCCCTGAAAGAGCTGACAGCGACATGAAAACCTTCTGTTCAAGCCCATATATTCTTAATCACTATGGAATTGGAAAAATTGTTATTTTGGCTTTAAATCTAGCTTTTATCAACAGCCCCAAATAAGTAATCATGGATTAAAACCCCTAAAAACTGTATCACTGATTTCCAAACTGAAGATGTGAGTAACAAGAGGCAAATGGGCCCTTTGGGGAAAGACAGAATTCTCTTCATCCTTTGCTCATATTAGGGATATTGAGATTACACTCACTCTGCTATTTGGTGATGTTGCATGGATTTGTCAAAATATTTGGCATTTTAGTTTAAATTGAATTATGTGTCGATAGATACAATTTTGAAGTGGAAAAAAATGCCAAATGATTGACTGTATTTAGTCACCACCAATAGGTGGTCATAGGGCAGAGATAAGCAGCAATAAGGACTCGATATTTCCCTTTCTTTCTGTGCCCACAAGTGAACACAGCACCACCAGGATCTATGTGGAGGAAAGTGCCTCATGCATGGAGTGAGGATTTTGCTTCCAGGTTCCTGAGCCTCATCAACTGACTGCCTTCACACGTCTGCTCCCTCTTTAGACTCTGAGCTCCTAAATCAGATGTAAGCTTTTAACTCTTTCCTATAATCCAAATTCCTAGCGTAGTTCCTGGCAATGTGGTGCTCAGTGGATATTGCCTGATATCTAAATTAATCATAAAATAAATTCTGTGGTATTTTTTAAAGCATTGGTGTTCATTGATTTTTTGTTAATGCTGTGCTTTCTGTCCACTCAACCTCATGATGCTTTCTTCATAAAAGGGCATATATCATAAATTTCCACTGTGATTCAGTGGGACAATTTGTTAAAGCAGAAGAACACTGAAGCCGCTGGAGCATTATTTCATAAATTGCCCCCCTGCTTCTGCTATGGAAGCTTCAGTGCATCTGCTTACAGGCATCATAGAGCACCAATTGTGTGACTTCATTGTTTCAAACTAATTAGTCTGGATTAATTGTGTGATGGGAATGGAGGGAATATTTTCTGGGAAGTAGCCACTCCCCTGCATTGATACAACTTTTCTGGGGAAGCTGGCAATATGCACAACTACAAGAACAAAAGCCTGTGCCTTTTTCAACCTAGAGAATGAAGCCTGTGCCTTTCTATGGAAAGGAAGAATCTGACAGATGGCAGAACCCTGTCCCTGGACCAGGCTGTATCAAGCACTGCATTTGGGGAAAATGAGTGAAAACTAGGGTTCAGTATTACCAAAGCAATAACTATTTTTCCTCTGTAAGTATGGTCCGCACAGTCGAAAATATTTACTACATGGACATTTTCAGAAAAAGTTTGTCAACCCCTGTCTATAGCAGCATATGTTGTCTTAAAAACAATAGACCACTTTTTACAGAGAACAAGCACACTAAGGATTTTGCTTCTTTTGTTTCCACAGAGAAGCCCTATAGGAAGAAATGCATAAATCACAGCAGAAAAGAAGGAAAAGAAGCCTGCTGGCCTGTGCTAACCTCTGATCATCCCACAGGGCTGACACAGTTGCTGACTTAAGGGGTATACTGCTCTCCTGGTCAATAGGCCTGTTTTACCCTACATCTGCCATCTCTGGGAAACCATCAGGCAATTACAGATGAGTCAAGCCATGCCATTTAAATCAGATATGGAACCTCAGTCCAGAAAATCCTTGATTGCTTTCTAGTTCCGCGACAAAAGCTCTTCAAAGAAATCAAACCAGTTAAAACTTCCCATATGAAAAATGATCTTAAGACCCAAAGGGAATTCATTGACTTCAGAATGGCTTATGAATCACATTTTGTCTACTTTTCTTTTTTAATTTAATTTAATTTTTCAATTTTTCAGTTACAGTTGACATACAATATTATATTCATTTCAGGTGAACACCATAGTTATTAGACACTTATGCAGCTTACAATACGGTCAGCCCAATAAGTCTAGTACCGTCTGATACCATATATGGTTATTACAATATTACTGACTATGTTCCCTATGTTGTATTTTACATTTCCATGACTGTGTTTATAACTGGTAATTTGTACTTCTTAACCTCTTCGCCTTTTTTACACATCCCCCCAAACACCTTCCTTCAATAGACCAACAATTCTTTTCCGTGGATCTATAAGTTTGTTTCTATTTGGTTTGTTTCTTTATTTTGTTTCTTAGATTCCATATATAAGTAAAATCATATAGTATTCTCCAATGATACATCTGATAGCGGGTTAATACCCAAAATATATAAGGAATGCATACAACTTATCTGGTTAAAAAACAAAACAAGCTATCTGGTTAAAAAAAAAACTGAGCAGAGAGCCTGAATATATATTTATCAAAAGAGGACATACAGATGGGCAATAGACATATGAAAATATGTTCAATGTCTTTAGTCATAAGAAAAGGGCAAATTAAAACCAAAATGAGATATTACCTCACACTGGTCTGAACGGCTATCATCAATAAATCAACAGACAACAAGTGTTGGAGAGGATGTGGTCAAAGGGGAACCCTTGTACACTTTCGATGGGAATGCAGACTGGTGCAACCATGAGGGAAAACCGTACGGACGTTCCTCAAAAAATTAAAATTACAATTGCCATGTGATTCAGAAATTCCATTGTCTGTTTTCCTCTATTGGATACCTCCCTATTGTTATTCTCACTTCTTCCATTTCCCATCCCAGTGTCCCTTTTCCTCAATGTGCTGCTTTCCCCTTAATTATTCTCACCACTGTCTCTCCCCAACCAAAGTCAATCCCTACATTTCAGTTCTCCCATATGTTTCATTATTTTATTTTTCCCACTCACACCCACATCTCCAGACACAATTATAAAAACCATTGAATTAGAAAATGGAAGACCCAGGTTCTATTCCTGGGCCTTGCCAGGATCTTATTCCATAGTTATCAGATTAACCAGTAACTGAGTAGATTGATTAAGGATCTCTAAGACTACTGAAAGAGAAAAGAAAAAGAAAAGAAAAGTAGATAAGATAAAATTTAAACTATTTGTTTCTCAGCAAGGAAAGTAACAAGTAACAGGTGTTTTAGATGCTCTGAGTGCAACATTTCACAGCAATACACCAGATGTATATGTGCAGATTATCTGCAAAGCTGCCAAGAAGATGCACAAAGACATCTCCATCTAGGATCACAAACCATGTGCTAATCTCTTCTAGCCATATTGCCAGACATGCCTCTAGGGCCAGGAAAACTGGGTCTGATTTAACATAACCCATCATCCCAATTTTCCAAGTGAATATATTTTTCAGTCTTTCCTAGTTAATATTATCTAATTATATTATATATAATAATTACAGATAATCCACATATAATTATGACATATGTTATATTAATTATACCTATAAATACATAATTATATAATACATAATAATATTAATGAATTTTACTTCAAAGACTTTTAATTAGTTTGCTGTTTTTTAAGCACGCAGAACAAGGCACAAATTGGACGAGTCAGTCTTCCATTCCTGACATTCCATCTACTTTAAATAAAATGTGCCTGTCCTGAGCCCCAGCTCATAGAAGCAACTACCCCTTTGTGCATGTGTGAACACTGCTTGTACCAAAAGTTCATTGCTGAACCAAGAGTGGCCCATCCATGGTTCACCAAACAACTCACGAGGTAGCCTGATTAAAATTAATTAATCACCTCATCAGTTGGTTTTCTTTGGAATTTTGAGAGGAGAATATGGCTATTCTCAAAGAAGAGAGAAACAAAGAAGCTAAGCAGCAAGGAGCAGAATTGCTGTGGGAGTACCCAAATGAGCCAGAAAGGCAGGTAAGAGAGTTAGTGTCACTCTTCTCCTTATACCCACTGACGGTTTCTCACTGAAAGCTCAGTGCACACGTCACTCTGCTGCCCAAGGCTCCAGTACAACTCTCACATCTCATCTTTGCCTATTGACATTTCCTGATTTCATTTTTGTTATTGTTGTCTTTCCTTTTGTCTTGGACTGTTGTGCTTCCTATTACTTCCACCTGGAATAAACTTCTTGCATGGTTGGCTCATTCTTCTCATTATTCAGGACTCAGTTTAAATGGTACTTTCCCCCTAACCATCCAGTCTACATTAAAATCCTTTTAGTCATTCTCTGGCCCTTTGGCCAGTTTCACTACTTTTTTGTGCTCCCCTTCTCTGACATTAGGTTATTTCTTATTTTATAATCTACTTTCTCCCACCAGAATACCAAGAGAGAAAAAGCCTTGACTATCTTATTTATTGTTTAATTTTCATTGACTGAACAGTGAATGGCTTAAGTGCTTATAAATTATTAATATAATAAACAGTGAGTGAAATAACAAGATGAGACCATAAAGCTGCCATATATCTGGGGAATTTCTGATTTCAGTTCCAGGTCAGATGCGTAAAAACATTTTTTTAAGTGACTTGCAAAAACAAACAGAAGCATTTTCAAAGTGACTTGTTTAACAAACACAAATAAAGGGACTTGCATTTCTGTTCCTTCTACCAAAGCACATGAGGCACACGGGCCTGTGTGCAACTTTAAGCAGCAGGCCGCCTGCCGCCACACGCTCCCGCTGGACCTTCCCCCACACCAGGCAGGTTTCATAGCTTGTGTTCACCCAAAGCCCTGCATTGTTTTTTTGATTGTTCTATATCTGGCAGCTGAGTCATCCCCGTCCACTTTTACATCAGGGTTGTGTGAAGTCCAGCCAGCACACAACTCTAGGCTTGCCAATTAGCTGGGAGAGGAGTTCAGATAAATTCTGCTTTATCCCATTAAAAACACTTATTAGATTTAATTTTATTGAATTTAATAGAATGCTTATGTAATATTCTAATTTTGCAGTGAAAAAAACACTGTTCACTGAGTTTTAAGAATCTATTCAATTTATTCACTAGTGGAGGAATAGAAAATTTTTTCTGTGTCTCCACGGGTAACTGAGAGAATTTGAAAGTAGTACAGGACTGGACTAGTGTGTTGACAATGAATATGCAAGAGAAAGACAGAAGCGAGAGGTGCTGGGAACGAAAATGTCATAAAGACCTAGTTGTCATCTAAATCTCAGGTTCCATAGAGACAAATGTTAAAATGATGATGCAATATTTCCAGGTTGAAAGACTGAATGTTTTATACCACTGGCAAAGAGGCAAGCAAAGAGGAGATAAATCATGAAAGGGGTTACTAGAGCCCATTATTTTAAAGTAAAACCAATAGCCAAATACACAGGCATACTTGTTTTATTGTGCTTCACATTAATGCTTTACAGATATTGGATTTTCATCAACATTGAGGCAAGACTTTCCACCGGCCAAAAGATTATGATTTGCTGAAGGCTCAGATAATAGTTAGCAGTGGTTAGCTATAAAGTATTTTTAATTAAGGTATGTACATTGTTTCTTTTAAAAAACAATGCTATTGCACACTTAAGTTCTACTGCATAGTGTAAACATAACTTTTATATGCACCGGGAAATCAAAAGTTTTTGACTCATTTTATTGCAAAATTCACTTTATTGCAGTAGTGGAACTGAGCCCGCAATATCTCCGAGGTATGCCTATACACTTAGTTGTGTATTTTTAATTAGTGTGGGAATGGTCAGAAGTGAATGGATAAATGTCATCATTTTGCCTGTTGGCTTCTGGATCCCCCTCTGACTGTTACTGTGAACTTCCCTGGCACCTCCAGACCACAGCTGGTATTTTAACCTACAATTCTTGGGCTTTTTTACCATAAAGAAGAACCAAGGAGTGAAATAGAAAAGAAATGCTCAATGAGTTAAAACAACCAAGCAAGCACCATGTTATGGAAGCCAAAATATGAAAGAACTTCAAAAAGGAGAGAGTAGAAGCAGTTCTCAATGTACAATGTGCTACAGATTTCAAGAAGTACAACTGAAGAAATTGATTGCATTTGCAATTAGGAGATTACTGGATAATCAATAATTAAATACAGCAGGAGAAGAAAAATTGTTATAATTATAATACAAGAACCAACTGCATCTGCTTCTTCAGGCTAGGGTTATGGTATTACTCATATTTGAGAGAAGATTCTATGCCTAAGAAATTATGTCGATGATCTTTTTGTGTGTAAGTGTGAATGGTAAGGGCCCTCTCCACTTTTAGAAACAACATTTTTTTCTGTAGAGAATAGTGAAAAATATTATATAAAAACAGGATAAAGGACACAGGGTTCAAATAAATAATGGGACATGTGAGAACAAGCTGAGGAAGAACATAGGAAGAGAAAGTCCTAGTGCCAAAGTAGGGGCCCTAAGCGAGAGGAAGCTAACATCCTATCTTCAGACATGACTCATGAATTTTTGAGACTGTAATACTTAATATGAAATTTAAACCGATGTCTACATTGTGATGTATATATAATTTCCCAACATTACTTCAAACCTTTGGAACATACCTGCCGTCCACAAGACCATCACTGTTGTTATTCATGAGGGAATGAGAAAACTTGGGGTGATGTCAACGTGGGGAAGAGTGGGCCAGCAAGAGAGGAGAAATCTCTATGTACTGCAAGTGATGCTTAAGAAGGAAATGATTGTGCAATTTCCAGCCAAGAGATCTCTATCCCCTTGAAATCCATAAGAAAAACAAGGCTATTTTCATACTGATATGGGGTGGAGTCTCATCACCATATTTGAATATTAAAATGAAGGATGACCTTCAAAATCTTGAGAATCAGCTGACTCTCGAATATATTAGTTTCACAATTTCTATTTTGTTCCTGATTAGAAAACTGAGTAGACTGTGGCTTCTTTGATGCCATTTAAAGGATATCATGGAATTTCTCTCTGCTTAAAAGTAACACCCTATACTTCCAGAATGTTGTAAATTACAGATTAATTTGGGGCTATCAATTATTCCCACATCAATATAAAAATTTCCCCTCCTCTTAGAAGTTATCTAAAATTATCTGAAAAGTTTGATGAGGAAAAAGAGGGGAAAGAGACACCCCTTCTAAGGCAGGGTGAAGGTCTGCAGTCCGTTAAGTGGCACTAACGCCCTGAGTCCCGGAACTGGTGCGGTGGAGTGAGAGGAGGCAAGCGTGCCAGGGCCAAAGATAGTTCCACTTGTCAACATTTAGAACTTTGTTAGAGCCAGATTTGTCTCAAATTGTCTATTTGCTTCTTTGTATCCTTTCTGCCACTTCGCCCTATTCTTCCAAGGCCTCTTTACTTGTTTTAGCTCCATCCCACCCCTACTTTTCTTTTTCTACATGTGGAAACAAATAGGAAAATTGTTAAATTTACACCATAGGAAAAGGAGGTGAGACAAACACCATGAGTCATCAGCTACTTGGCATTGTGATGCCTCAGTTCTAGAAACTGACTACTTTTTCCTGGATTTAGACTCTAGTCTGTTTGGATCATACATAATCTATCCATATAGTCAACTCGTCAGTAACTCAGAGGACCAGCTCTGAGACTCACCCAGCCAAGAGAGGGTCACATTGCCTTCAGAGTTCAATTTCTCACCTCAGTTGTTTATTTGCTCTGAAAAAGCCTATGGGATCTGAAAGGAAATCATTTCTCTCTCCCAAAGTACAGAGAGACGTATGTCTGCTACAGCAATATGTCTGAGCCCTTATCTTGAGTTTCAATGATTATTAATCTCTCAATAATTTTTCTGTGTTCATCTGAATCCCCTCCATGGAGACAATAGGTTAAAAAATGTTAAGTAATGACAAAGCTACTGCTTAGAACAGGTGTGAGAAAATTATAATCCATAGTGCAAATCTGCCCTATTGCCTCTTTTCACAAAGTTTTATTGGAACACAGATGCGCTTGTTTGTTTACGTACTGCCGTGTCTGCTCTCGCGGCACAACAGCCAAACGGAGCACTTGCAGCGGGGGTCGTGTGGTCTTTGCAGTCAAATTTACTTCTTATCTACTAGCCCTTTATAGAAAAAGTTTGCCAGCTCCTGACCGCACATTACATCTTCTAGTATAGGCTTCCTCATTTGTGTAGTTCTTTTTCATCAGTCATGCTTAGCTGGTTTACAGCTAAAAGGATACGAAAAGCATGGGAACTAGCTGAAGCATAGGTTAAAAATAAGTATTTGAAATATCCTCAAAATTGTATGTACCACAGTCAGCTTGATGAGTCTCTAACTCCCTTTGACCATTTTGAGCAGAGCACAGGGCTTCCAGAAACCGAGATATCTTCAGTGGAGCGTGTTCCAAACATTACACAAGCTCTTCAAAGGTTTTCGTCTGTGACTTAGCCAGCCTGAAGCAATTCACTGTGATAATGAGAAAGGGTTTTGATTTATGAAGTAGTGCAGCAGAGCACAAGATATTATTCACATCTGTACCTTACGAGGCATTTATAACACAACCACTGTCACCCCCAAATTTCAAAACCTTTAGACCACCACTTCAGTTTAGAGTGCATTTCAAATGCATATTTTAAAGATCAACATTCAAAAGAACTTTGAAACATAAAAATTAGAGATAAACGCAAACTCTTAAGATTGGTATAAATACAGCATCTTGAGATCTCCAGTTGTGCTTGGTAGTGTCAGGCATTTTCATTTACTTAACGTTTTCTATAAGCAGCTCCCTTGACCACGTCTGATGTCCTCCCACAAAGTAACAAAGGATAATATTCTTTAAAGTTATATTCTTCTCTTATAGAGAATATAATGATGTAAGCTCTCTATTTCACAAAACAGAAATAAGATTGGATTGTTGAGCATAAAATCAATAAATTTAGAGAATATTTGCATATTCCATTTGACAGAATTCTTTAAGGTTTTTAGGCCTGTTCATCTGAAATTTTAATACGAAGACTTTATTGAAGACAGGCATGGGTGTGCCTGACTTTTCCTTACGTTCCCATCCATGTCTATTTTCTAACTTGCTTCTAAAGGTTATTTAAGACAACACTAATGTGTGAGACAGCCTAGAGTTTATAATTTTTACACTCATTATATGTTGTAACAAATATATTGTCAGGTTTAAGCACTCCGAATTGCTTCAAATCTTAAAAAACTGATTTTAAAATAATTTCCAAACACTAAGTCTGAAGAACATTCAACCTTTAATTCAATGTGTCTCACATATCTAAATTTAGCAAACTATAAAACAGCAGTTCCCACTGGTTCCAAAGATGATCTAGTCCAGAGCTGGCTCTCTTCCCAAGGTGATATGCCAAGTCTTAACGCTGTCTCTCCCTGCCTTAGGAGAGGTTGTTACTTTGGTTTGAGGAGGATTTTCTGTGTTTAAGAACTTCCTTTTGACTGGTGTAAAGCAGTGATAGCCCAATAATTTTGGATGTGGCAGAAGCAACTTAGTGTTGATTTGCAAAGTTCTTCTACATATATTACCTTATTCATTCTTGTTGTTAACTATTTTTTACAGATGTGGAATATGAGCTCAAAAAGGCCAAGTTACCAGCCATGCAGCTAGGAAGATACAGAGTTAGGGTTCAAATCTTTCTTCTAATTCCAAGATCAGATCTCTTAAACAGAAAGAAAATGTGATTAAAGTTTGAACAGATACCAGAAATCAGAGCTAGCCAACAAGCAAGCTATGCTTCTTTCAAGGAAATTGTAGGTACAACTGCTGCAAAGTCAGGTCACACTGCAGACTCAAAGCTAGGTAAAAACGCAAACACCCTAACAATATAAATACTAGGAAATGCAGTAAAACAAAAGTCTGAACATATAGTAGGGAGTCAGGGAACACTCAGAAGTTGGGGAGAAAAAACAAAATTGATGACCAAAAGTTCTAGAAAAGAATCAGCAATGAGAAAGTGACAGGAATTGAGAAAGCAAGGGAAAGCAGCAGAAAAACACAGATTCTCCATTTATTTGTCAAGTCTTCATTGATTATCTTATTCCAGGTGCAATGCCAGGTACTGAGAATGCATTAACAAAATACTGTCCTGGCTCTTCACAGTTTCGTAATATCACAAGAAAGATAGAAATATAAGCAAGAATAACTATACAATGATGTAAACATAGAGCGAAAGCCATATTACAAAGTTCTGTGGGAGCACAGAGAAGAAATTACATGATGATACAATGACAAGACAGCATCTGAATAATTGCTTCACACCAGAAGCTTTCATGTTGTGTGCAAAGGTGGAGGCAGTGGCTGCACTGAGCAGTGCAGGGCAAAATGGTTGGGAGCTCTTGGCTGGTTTGTGGATGGAGAAGGCCAATAGGAATATAGGTGCACCAACATTTAACGGCAACCAGTTAACAACCAGCCCTGAATAAGTGAGAATAGCACACAGGTTAAAAGACCCAGGGGATGGAAAAGTATGTTGCCAGGAGGGAGGAATGGAAGTGTTCTGATAGATGATGCAAAAAACAAGACCCAAAGGCAAACTCTTCCCACTTCACAATTTTGCTTCATATCAATTCAGGTGTTAATTGATTGGGGTGATGATATAATGTATTGAACAAACCTGGTATGGAGATTACAATGAAGATCTATTAATAATTATTTGGGGCCACTGGATTAATAATGGTTATCTCCTATCTGATATAACTCTATCTGGGGTAATGTGACCAAGCCATCTTTCTGAGCCTTCGTTTAAGTGGGAGCAATAATATGTATTCCAGAGTGGTGAGGTTTTAGTAAAAGAAAGAAGAAAGGGAAAGGAGGAAGGAAGGAAGGAAGGAAGGAAGGAAGGAAGGAAGGAAGGAAGGAAGGAAGGAAGGAAGGGAGGAAGGAAGGGAGGGAAGAAGGGAGGGAAGGAAGTTACGTGAAATGCTTGGTTTATTGTAGACAACGCAACAAATATTATTGATAAATAACTAATAAAATTAACCAGGGTCTGTCACAATTCCCACTTTGGCCTGACATCATCAGTACACACTGACTGAAAGCAGAGACAACAAGAGCAAACATGACTTTTAGAAGCTTTAAAAATTAGTCTCTGCCTCCCAGGGGGTGCTAAAATACTGGCTTCCACTGGCTTCTGCAGCCTCCAACACAACACTGTGGGGCTTTGCACTGAAAATAAAGGTCATCCCGAGGAAATTATTTTAGACACACAGCCAGACAGAGCAGACACATCATGGCAATAGCTTTGTGTTCAAGAGAAACACCAAGCAATTTGTAAGTTCTTAGTTCCCAACATCACAAGTGATCCTTTCTTCATGTAATCTTTTCCTTTGTTCATGCTTAGCATTTATAATGGTCGTCTGGACAAGGGAGAGCAACTGTTCCAAACAAGCAGACCTTGTGTCTGCTTCTCTCTTGTTTTATCAGAGCTGCCAAGTAAAAGCTGTAAAATTATAGCAATAAGCAAGCAGACAGTTCAGAAAAGAAAAGGAAAGATATTATCTTCACTATTGTAGGTAATGATCAGTTCTTGGAGACCTTCTAGAGACAAGTGGAAATTGCATGCTCGCCTCGTTTCCGTTTGATGTAGTGTTCGCAAACCTCAGTTTACAATAAGACCTTGGGACCAAAGGCACAGTGTACAGAAGAAATACAATAATTAGTAATCTGTGGCAGTTCTAAAAACCCACACTTGCAGCCCAAATGTATTAAAGATGATTTTATGCATGCTTCTCTCATTGTATCGTATATACCATATTTTTCAGACTATAAGATGCACCTAGGTTTTAGAGGAGGAAAATAGGAAAAAAAAAATTTGAAGCAAAAAATGTGGTAAAATATTTAATAACATCCTTTAAAGCAGAAATCCTTTTCTGCTTTGACATCGTTCCACAATTACGGTAGATTCAGCAGGAGACTACAGCACGCTATCATATTTTTCTACAACAAAGTACAGTAATGACAGAACTACCAGCACTGTGTCCTTCATAGTTATGGGGGCGCTGTAGCTGAGAACATCAGTGGAGGACGCACTGTTATGGGGGGATCTGCTGCTAACACTGTTATGGGGAGATCTGCTACTAACACTGTTATGGGGGGATCTGCTGCTGGAGGGCCACAGGTTGTGCAACACTCTTGTCTGGGCACAGCAGTTTTGCACAACCTGTGTGGCTCTGCAGCTGTTGCCAAACTACGGCTCCCATCATCCCAACCTGTCCAAGCATGATGGGAGTTGTAGTTTTGTAATAGCTGCAGGGCCACATTGACACGTGACCTTGCTAGTGGAATTTGCCTATGTCAGTGTTAATGGGGGACACACCAGTCACATGATGGAGGCACCTACAGGCGCTGCAGGCTTTCTTCTCCTAACGTGCCTGCACCGCCTGTACCCTCCTGTCTAGCACTATAGTATGTGCAGTGGGGATTCCGCTCCTGCCTCCCTTGCTTCGCACCGCCAGGACACCACCTCCTCCCAGCCCAGGGCCTGCAGCATCTCCCCACTCCTGCCACCTCTGGCTTCCTGCAGCGGTGACCCTGCTCCTGCCTCCTGTGACCTCTCTCCACTGCCACGACCCCTCTCCCAGCAAGCCAGGTAAGCTATATTTGGACTATAAGATGCACCCCTATTTTCCTCCCACATTTTGGGGGGAAAAGTGAGTCTTATAGTCAGAAAAATATGGTACATTATTATTACAGTTTCTTCTACTGGGTATCTGTTGATTTTAACCTTGAACCAACTGACCTCACAGGGTCTCAGCTTTGCTTCTGCCTAACGGCAACAGTGTTTTTCCTACTCTCTAGAACTGGTGTTGTTATAAAGAGAACATGCTTTTTTAAAAATTGCATAACTAAAAAGTGGTAATAAAGAAGACCAGAAACAGGTTTCAAGTCTTGTTTCTTCCTTTAAATAGCTAGATGGCCTTGGACAAGTCACCTTATTTCTCTGGGCCTGTAATTTTTTACCTGTAAAATGAAGAGATTAGGCCACGTGGGTCCTATAATCCCATGGGTTCTAATTGTTCTGGGATTCCATCATTTCTAAAGCCAAGCCTCTCAGATCAGATAATCAGAGTGTGGGAGTGTGGGGTACAGGTATGCATTGTTTACATTCTGCAGGGATTTAAAAAAACAAAGCATAGCTCTTTATTCCTGAAATGGCTAACAGGTCTCTGAGGAAGCCCAACTGAGCAGATGTCCTCTCTTATGGAACAAAATGTTTCCCCTTCTTGAGGTGCCTTCTTAAGGGAGCACTTAATTTCCAAACAATAGAATTGACCTCAGTGAAATGAAACATTATCACAAATGATAAAACACCAATGTATTTGTCACAGGCTTAATAATATACAGTGTGACTTAGTGCCATTCTGAATAACTATAGAAAGTTTCCAAAGCAACACACAAACACTGTGTAATCCAGAGGCAAATTTAATGCAATAATAATAATAATAATAAAAAGGAGGGGAAACAAAGATAACCACACATCACTAGGTAAATTTTTTAAAAATCTCAAGGGGAAAAATGTAAGCAATTTTATGTCATACATATTTTGAAGAAATACAAAAGCAATTTCCATTTTGATATACTAAATATGATTTCATGTTTTTGCAAATATATACTACTTTTTTAGTTTCAACTATCCAGAGTAGGATGAAATCTCCATAATATTTCAGCGTGATCTCTTGCTTCTGAGAACCACCCAGAGTTTGTTGAATAGAAAACACTTCAGCACTGGTGCTTAGAAACTGGGATTCTTGTTGTTGTACCAGCCAAGTGACTTCAGGGGAAATTATACTTAATTTCTGATCTGAAAAACAACATGTTTGAGTGCCCCAAGTCCTATATTCTTTAGGTCATTTCAGGTAGGAGAATATCTGTTCTTTGCCCAACCAACTGTAACCTCAAGAGTGCTGGCAAGGAGAGCAACAGGCATCCAGAAAAACATGATCTATAAAACTCAGCCACTGTACTGGACTGACTCAGATATAAAGGACTTTCTTAAACCTAATTCTAACTCCTCACTTTAGTTGAAGTCTACTTCTTTCCTCAGAGAAGACATATTGGCTAGTCCTCCTTAGCTTATGTCAGGATTTTCCATATACATAATGACAGTTATTAGTTGTCTTACCCTCATTTCATTTGCATCTACTCTCAAATAGAATAATTTTTTTAAGTCACATTTACCCACACTGGAGATGGAAGGCAGAGGAATTACAGTTTCTAGAAATACTTTCAATATTTGCAACAGAAATGCTTATAGAAATTCCAAACTGACTCTAAGAAAGCTAGTACACATCCTATTTTTTTGTTTATGATAACTTATGCTCAGAGACTGAGATTGTCTTTACCAATAATTTCTTTATCATAGGTTCACTTCAGAATTATAATTCAGAATAATAACATTTCATAAACCAACAGCATGTAGGATAGTGTCTTTTAATAAGCCAGTGAAGAAATACATACTCTAAACCAATGATAGATTAATTACACTATTGTTCCAGGAAAAAGGGAGATAAAAAAAAGCAAAGTCTAAGTTGAGTTAAGGTGTACCTTTCTACAAGTTGGTTCTCAGAAGAGGTGGCTTAACCAACTAAGATCTGATGACAGCTGCCAGTGCGAATTGAAAATCCCTTGTTGCAGGGGCACGATGCTTACAGAATGAAGGTGCTGGGGTTGGCAGGCAAGATGATCTCCTCAAGGGGCTGCTGCATGGTTTTTAACCCAGGTGGTGAAGAGAAGCCTGGTCACAGAAGGAACCAAGGTCCCAATGTCTTTGGAGGACTATTTAGATCAGCAAAGAGTAGCCTTGCCCAAGCTGAACATTCTCTGTAAGTCCTCACAGACCCTTGGTACTTAAAGTTTAAATGTCCATTACGTCATAGTCACTCTTCCACCTATTCATACTGATAAGCACTCAGTAGCTCAACAATTTTGATGATGTCATCCTGATACAGCCTCTCCAATATAAACAGATTCACCCTTCAATCAAAACAACTTCATTTAAGTCATGAGCAAGTGGATTTGAAATCCTAACAAACCAACACACAACACCAACACAAGAAAAGCATGCAACCAAATTGGTAAGGTCATTTTAAGAAAATGGAAAATTCTGGATTTGGTTCATCTTCTTCTCTGGACTTTCTGTGTAGTTTCTGCTAGACACGTTGTGCGGTGACACCCTACAGCCTCTGGGACCACTTGCCTATAGGTCACTTTCCTTCTCTACGATTGCTCTTTGGCCAACAGTCTAAGGGGAAGCACATTTCCTCTGGTAGAAATTAACAGCAGGAAAAAGAAGAAGCTAATAGCTACCCTGATCCTGCTCTCTTATTTCCAAAAGTTACACTGTCACTGTGCCCTAAAATGCTGAGTAGGTGACATCAGCCTCACAAAGGAAGAAGTGGATTGGTGAAATAACAGAATGGAAAACTCTGACATTCCTGCCTCAGCCAGTTCACACAATCCATGGCATCCCACAGTCCATCTGACACAGAGATGAGGTAGGACAAATAAAAAAAGAAAGAAAGAAGGAAATTGTCCCCAACCTTGTTGCCAAGAAGTGAGCCACACCTTTTAGTTGAAACCAAGCAAGGAGACAAATAAAATTAGCTATTTCTACAAAGCTGCAAAGTGAAGATTTCCAGACAAGGAAATTCTAAAGGTTCTATCAACCAGTAAGGCAACATTTTCCTAAACACAAAGTTGTTGATCTTTTTGGATGGTGGTAACATGACTTCCTGCAAACATGCAATAATGCAACACAGAGGCCCTAGGCCCACTGAAAAACTGCAAAATCTTCAGCTGTGATAGTTTAGGATACTTTTGTAGAATGTACCTAATTATGTTATCATAAGGCTGCAGAACACACATCAGAGCCAACATCTTTATATCATGCACACATATTTAATATCTCACTAATGCTTGTGAGCAAAAGAATAAAGCCTTTGTGTAATAACAAAAGAATCATAGTGCTTCCATCATACAACACCCACTTTTGCATATCATACCCTCTAATACCTAAGCTTTTAATAAGCTACTTGCCCACAAATTATTAAGAGATTCTGCAATTTCATCACTAGAAAGGAATATGGTTTCAGAATTGTAAGAGTAAATAAAATAGTAATCCTAGTGTCATAAATTATGCATCTTTCATCTCAAAGGACAATAAATAAAGCATCTTTCATCTCTATGAATCCCAAAGCAGTTAACAATTTATAAACTAGCACATGGGGATCACTTGATTCATCACTGAAAGACATCCTGCCCTGGGATCCTGTGGTGCTTTTTTTTTTTTAATAGCACTCATGAAACACTATTGAAAGAAGAGAAGCAGGGTAAGACTACACCAGTGGCCTAGATTTGGGACATTTGAGCAGAGGAGATAGGAAACTGACTGAAATCTTCTCTCCTATTTGAACTCAGAAAGATGTTACTTTCAAGACTTCCCAGACACCCTTCAAAGATCTTGTCAGTGTTCCCAGTTGTTTTTGCCTTGATTATTACAATATGCTTTTTTGAAACAAATATTTGTCACACTGTTTACATATTGACAAACTTGTCACTGTCCTTTGCCTAGCATAAAGATCAAACTACTTAGAATGGCATAAAGGATGTTCCATCAAGCTATTGATTATAAAAGATCCTTTAACATCTAGCTCCCCCACCTCGCTCTGAGAAAAAAATGGACTCCCCAAATGGTTGTCGCAGTAATATGATTGATATGACTAACACTTGATGTGAGTGTCAGCGCTAGGGAGGAAGTAGATACCTGTTTATACAACCCCATTATTTTGATGAACATGCTAAAGAACAGGGAAACTTGATAATTTATCCAAATTCATATAGCTATATAGAGACAAAGTTGGAATGATCCTGGAGGAGTTAGTCCCAACTGGTGGGAGATTCAAATCCAAGTTAAAGATAAGGTGCCCATACGCTTTGTCATTCAAACTAGGACACATACATACGAGGGTAAAGGGCCCACACTAGTAATAGTTACACCAAGACAACAAGAGTAAAGTGGACTGTCCAGGGAAGACTGGACCACAGCTCCTCAAGTTAGGAAAAGCACAATAAAATTTCCAGAATTTTGGCAGAGGGAGCTATAAGGAGTTTGATAAAACATATACATTGTGACTTCATAACAGAGTGTCTACAGCTGGTCAACATGTATTTGGCTGGCCAGGCTTCTCTAGAAGATAGAATGAAGAAGCATTGCAGGAGTGCTTGACTTTGAAAAGTTGAGTAACACTGCTCCGGAATCAGCCTGGCAAGTTCCTTTCTGGGAGACCACTGAACTGTGAGCTGCACTTGAAACCATGTGTTCTCCCTTGAATGGAACAATGCATGCTTGTGAATAGAGCTGACACATTTAGAAAGAGAAACAGTCCTCCCAAGCCCTCATCTTTGGCATTATATGAACCTCTGGATAGGGGCCAAAGGTTGTATTTTTCTTGTTCACACATTTGAGATATAATATCATGGGTGATGCCTGTTACCAAGGGTCACATTTTCACCTGGCAGATATGGTATCTCCTTAATGAACTAGGTGTCTCTATCCATATTTTAGACCTTGAAATTAGTTATGACCAAATAGTACAAATGTCATCTACTGAACAATTAACATCATGATGCCAATATTTACAATTTCTTTAAAAAGATCTCTTTTCAAATACACATGTGATTATGAGACCCTGTGGTATCTGAATCCAGGGCAGTAGGTTAGATTGCTTCTTAGAAGTCCTGCTTATCATCTTTTTTCCAGTCTTGAGTGATGTTTGTGTATCAATGTGTTCTGCTGTTTTTAAAACATAAACTTAACCTGGGCTGCACTATAATATAAAGTACATAAAAGTACACACACCTACAGAGAATAAGCTTCCTCCACGTTTCCAAGTCACAGATTTTGCAAATATTGACAATGTCAGCCCTGTAAGAGCCTTTACACATGTAAGCATTCAATCAATACATGGATTGATACTTAGGATGTGGTCTAGAGGCAGTTAAAAAGAGCAGTGTTTGAGAAGAGTGAGAAAGAATGGCTTGTTTGCAGTCCTGATTTCTGAATACACCGCAGAGCTCAAAATAGGGTAGGTGTTCAGTAAATATTTGCTGAGTAAGTGTTGAAATAATGCCTATAAATCTTTCCCTTCTCACAATGACTCAAACACATAAAGCAGAATGATAGCCCTTGGGTTAGGAAGGCTGGCCTGTGTGATCTCTCCATTTGCCCACCTGATTCCAGGTGGTGACAAAGCAGCCAGGCTGCCTCTCCTTCACCCTTGAGCTCTTAGTTTTCCTGTGGCCTTATTAGATAACTCATCTTTTTTTCACCCTAAAGAGATCCATTAACAGATGACTATCTCAAGGGGAAAAAGTAAGACTCTATGCTTGGGAAAGACAGAGCTGGTGAAGATGGGGCATGGATCAGCAGAAGCCAGCTGATTCTCAATATTCATGCTTCTCTGAACCTTCCTGACTCACCAATGCAGACTCTGAAAGACGCTGGCTCTTAACATTGGAGCTGTCTTTGTAAATGAATTCCAGGCCCAGACCACCACTTATTTTGCCGTACATGGTCACACTGCACCTCTGGATGCACATAAAGCTTTCTTGCTCAAGTGGAATGAACCACAGACCCCTAAGAGTACACAAATTGAGCAGTAACTACTATTACCCACTAAAAGACAAATCAACATCAGCTTAAGCCAAAGCAGGTTCCTATACATCTGGCATTATTTGGGAACAAGGTGTTCCTGATTTATGAATTTGCCAGATAAATGGTTTAGGAAATGGCAGACTCTATATGCAGACCATATGCAAGGGACCATGTGACTCATGATCTGAATTAAATCTATAGAAGGCGGAAGTAGGGGTTATCAAAGGTAAGGAGAACTAAATCTTCAAGAATTCACAAAGAAATTGAGAGCAGTGCTGAGTTTCCCACATAGGGGTTTGAACAAATTTCATGTGAATCTCAAATGACAGGGTAACTCCAGGCTAACATTGAAGATAAAGAAAGTTGCAAATTTATAACTAGAATCAGGTGTTTTCGAACAATCAGTGGCTCTTTCCAAAGTCATTTTGCCCTTCACACATGTGAAAATGTGCTAATAAACTTGCCCAAGATTGAGAGGAATTTTTAGAATGTAACTTTATAAAAGACAAGAGTTGTGTTTTAAATGTATAAAGAAAAATGGTGTGGTTTAAATAATGCGCAGCATGGCCTTTATTTCCTCCCTTCTCCATGATCGCTGCTAATCAGAGCCCTTTTGCAGCACCTACAGTTGAGAAAGACGATGGGCCGTTCACAGCCGAACCAGAGGCTTGTTTCCACTTGCCACAGAGGTGAGGAGCAGTTGCCCTGCCAGCTGCCCTGAGATTGACTTCCTTTGCCCTGCTCCCCACAATTGCCCCAGGCCCTGCCCACACCTCTCCAAGCCCAACTGCAGGGCTTCTTAAAGGGCCCTGAGGCCCCAACGTTACCTAGTAACCGCACACCTGTGAGTTAGGTCAGCCAGGCAGTGTTAACCTGTGTGTTTGGGCTTGTGGTTCCCAGTGTGTTCTTGTGCTTCCTTATTACAGCTTCCTCCACCAGCCCAGAGGGGAGAGTGGGAGATGATTGTTTTCCTTCCCAGTTTCCTAGATACAAACAGATCCACTGATTAGCTCTCAATTGAGTGTCCAAAAAGGCTAAGACATACACCACACCATTAACCTTGAAAATGTAGTTTTTAAGAAAGTGTCCAGTTTCATTTTTGGAACTATCTTTTTGCCAGTAAACCAACCCTTAACTTGGGAGAATTAAGAAAAGAATTCTGAATGGCTCATAGTACATTATAATAAATTTGGTTTAAAAGAAAAAAGATTATTTAAAAATTATGGGTTTTTTTACTTTTAATCTTTGTTCCTTTCCAGGTTCTTACCACCAGAAGGGGTTAATGGTGTCAAAATTCCAAGAGAGTTATTGAGGTGACTCTGGACTGGCCTTTTTGACCAGTTCAATGAGTGGCTTGGGGGTTGACCAGCAGGAACCCTCCAATGTACCTACGGTTTCTGTTCCTGGCATGGGAAACCTGACATTGACCTCACTTCCTGTCTGCTGACCTTGTTCCTCTAGGACACCATTTCTGGGAGCACATGAACACCTGTAAGGACAGAGAACTAGGCTGCTGCACTGCCTCCTCCTTCATTTCCCCACGGGAAGTAAATCATGGCAGGGAAGAACCCAGCCAGAAGTGGATGTCTGTACGCTGCTGGAGCAACCTCAATAAATATTTTGTAAATGTTTCTTCAGTCCTTCTTAGGGCATTAGAAAAAAAATTCTGTTCTCATTTTTCTACATCTTATACCCCTAGATTTGTAGTTCTAGGCATGGATGACACGTTAGTAAAATCTGACTTCCTCTGCTAGTTTTATTTCCTTTCCCTTTTTTCTCAGTTGTTCCTCTCCTCTCTCAATCTTCTCACATGTGACTTCTCCTTTTACCCAGTTTCTCTTTGTCCTACTCTCCCCTGCATTATATCTCTCTTCATCCCATTCTTTATCCATAGACCCCTCAGCCTGAAAATGGCCACGCTAGCTGTTTAAGCCTCCATGCAAGATATTTCCTGAATCATCTTGCTTGTTCAAGAAGATGCAATGCAAAGGTACCCAAATTCTAAAATAAGCTCAGAGTCCAATGGCTTCCAAAGATTTCATTTTAGGATTAGATAACCCTCATTGTGAAGATACAAATGCTGTTTGCTATCTTTTATATTTGGGGTGTCCGTTTCTGGATCACCCTGCTCCCTAAAATTTTTTGTTGTTAAACTTTGCCCCCCAAGAATACTTATTTCTCAGTTACGTTACACATAACTCCTCTAGGTTAAATCCACGGAGTCTTTGAGCTGCTATAACTGAAGCTGAGCTCCTCCCCGAGGCTCTTTGACAAGTATCTGAGCGCAATGATGAGGGGCTTCAGGTGACATGAGATGCCTTCCTTCCTGCCTTCTCACAAACCCTCACTTTCTCCAACTCAAAAACAAACAAACAAACAAACACACCTGTTATGTTGCTATTGTTGATTTTTCAGTTGGGTTATTTTTTGTTAAATTTTAAGTGTAGGACTGGAATACAAGGCAAGCTGTTTTTTAAGAAAACTGAATCTCTCCCTTAAGGAGTCTTTTATAATTTACTTTGTTTTCCAACACTAGGATTTTACAAACCTGTTTCTCTTGCAATCTCTCTTGAAAAAAAACTTCAGCTCTTTCTTTTTGCTCTGAGGGTTGATTGTGTTTTGAGTTTTCTTGTTTTAACAAGAAACATTTACATGTTTTATGTGCTGTGTATATATATAAAAGATATCATTAACAGTGCCTAAAGTTAATAGCCTAAGAATGTATGGCATAATATACTGCAGTGTCACTGGTTGGGTGAAAAAGATTTACAGTAGTACCAAGGGAGAGAAAGTATAAACAGTATGAAACTATTACTACTCCAACTAGTTCTGAAAGCTCAATGTGAAACCGACCAGAAAATGATCATTCCACAACTATAAATATAAAGCACTAAAAAAGACAAAAGCTCTCTGGCATTGTGAAAAGTCCATAAATAAAAAGCACCCCCAAAAGTATTTATTGGCAAAAGTATTTAATGTGGCAATAAAAAAGAATATTTGTTTTCTTTATATTAAGTGATTTTTTTATGGAATCTGCAGGATTAAACACAACATAAGAAAATAAGAATTGGAATAAGTTTGCCACCTAATTGAGTATAGAATTAGGAAGACATAGAACCTCAAGAGGTTCTATGCCTTTACAGGTACAGTCAAGGTACTTGTAATATCTTATAAACAAAAAGTGTTCTATACTAAAAAAAAATCACTCTTTGAAGGTATACATACATATACATATACAATAACATACAATGTGAAAAATGAGCTTTTTTTTTTACTTTATATGTTGCACACAAATGTTTAAGTATAAGCAGAGTAGCATTTTGAGGTAGAAAGCTCTATTCTATGAAGCCAAGCAGGCCAATATTCACATCAAATATATTTCAGTTAAGGATTATATTATGAATTCATTTTATTTGTTGATATTCACTAGGCTCCATAAGAAAAAGTGACTTTTTTAAAAGACGGAGTTAGAACCAAGATGGCGGCGTAGGTAGACACACTGCGCCTCCTCACACAACCAGAACTGACAGAAAATCGAACAGCAAGGAAGGCTGAGACGGGCAGCTGGGGCGGAGAGGACTCGCGTTGCCATGGCAGGACCGAGACTGGTGGAGTGTGGGACAAACGGGACAGGCAGTCTGACCACTAGCAGACCCTGAGACCCCACATTCGCACACAGATAAACCGGACAAATGGCGGGGAGTGAAGCAGACCACACAACCCAGGGCTCCATTGTGGGGAAATAAAGCCTCAAACCTCTGATTGAAGATGCCCGTGGGGGTTGGGGTGGCAGCAGGAGAGACTCCCAGCCTCACAGGAGAGGTCGTTGGAGAGACCCACAGGGGCCTAGGGCGTGCATAAGCCCACCCACTCGGGAACCAGCACCAGAGGGGCCCAGTTTGATTGTGGATAGCACAGGGAGTGAGTGAAATCCCGTGGAGAGTGGAGCAGGCGCCATTGCTCCCTCTCGGCCCCTCCCCCACATACAGCATCACATCACAGCAACCAGCGTTATCCCGCCCCGCCCCGGGAACACCTAAGGCTCTGCCCCTTTAAGTAAGAGATGCGCCAAGACAAAAAAAAAAAAAAAAAAGGCCCAAATGACAGAACACTTCAAAGCTCCTGAAAAAATACAACTAAGCGAGGAAAAGATAGCCAACCTATCAGATGCACAGTTCAAAACACTGGTTATCAAGACGCTCACAGAATTGGTTGAATTTGTTCGAAAACTAGATGAAAAAATGAAGCCTATGCTAAGAGAAACAAAGGAACTGATAGTGATGTGAAGGAAACTGGGACTCAAATCAACGGTGTGGACCAGAAGGAAGAAAGAAACATCCAACCAGAAAAGAATGAAGAAACAAGAATTTGGAAAAATGAGGAGAGGCTTAGGAACTTCCAGGACATCTTGAAATGTTCCAACATCCGAATTATAGGGGTGCCAGAAGGAGAAGAGGAAGAACAAAAAATTGAACACTTATTTGAACAAATAATGAAGGAGAACTTCCCCAATCTGGCAAAGGAAATAGACTTCCAGGAAGTCCAGGAAGCTCAGAGAGTCCCAAAGAAGCTGGACCCAAGGAGGAACACAACAAGGCACATCATAATTACATTACCCAAGATGAAACAGAAGAGAGAGTCTTAGAAGCAGCAAGAGAAAAGGAGACAGTTACCTACAAAGGACTTCCCATAAGACTGTCAGCTGATTTCTCCAAAGAGACCTTACAGGCAAGAAGGGGCTGGTAAGAAGTATTCCAAGTCATGAAAGGCAAGGACCTACATCCAAGATTACTGTATCCAGCAAAGCTATCATTTAGAATGGAAGGGAAGATAAAGTACTTCTCAGATAAGGTCAAGTTAAAGAAGTTCATCATCACCAAGTCCTTATATGAAATGTTAAAGGAAGTTACCTAAGAAAAAGAAGATCAAAAATAGGAACAGTAAAAATGACAGCAAACTCACAGTTATTAACAACCACACCTAAAACAAAAACAAGAGCAAACTAGGCAAACAACTAGAACAGGAACAGAACCATAGAGATGGAGATCACATGGAGGGTTGTCAATAGGGGAGTGGGAGGGGGAGAGGGGGGTAAGGTACAGAGAATAAGTAGCATAGATGATAGGTGGAAAATAGACAGGGGGAGGGTAAGAATAGTGTAGGAAATGTAGAAGCCAAAGAACTTATAAGTATGACCCATGGACATGAAGTATAGGGGGGGAATGTGGGAGGGAGGGGGTGGGCAGGATGGAATGGAGTGGGGGGGAAATGGGACAACTGTAATAGCATAATGAATAAATATATTTTAAAAAATGAAAAAAATAAAATAAAATAAAAGAAGGAGTTATCTGATGTCAGCTAAAAGCAATCAACATAGTGTTAGGCACTAAGTACTAAGCACTAAGCACTCAGAACCAAGAAACAGCGATTAAAGAATTAACATAACAAATTACATATAATTATCATTTTGATTCATGAATTCAAAGACTTCCAGGTCTCAGCCAAACGTTAGGGATTATGGTGTTAATAATTTACCTAACAGCGATAACAATAAAAGTGGTTTCGATAAGCCCAAGTTATTAAAATATATGGGCCAGCTGCTTTGCTCCTCACACTCACTCTATGGGAGACAGAAGTAATGAGGGTATCCTAATGTGCAGAAATCCTGGTAATGAAGACATAGAAGGAGAGGTTGGCATAACCTTTGCTTGCACTTGAATATTATTAGCAAAAGACTTGCGAGTGCAATGTCAAGGGGAACTCTATGCCCTTCGAATATTTGAACTCTCCTGGAGCAATCTGAAAGGGAAGCTTTACCACTTTTACTTTGGACTATATGCAGTTTTCAACAGTTGCCTGGAAAAAAAAATCCCACAAGCATAACAATTTTTTGTATGGATTTAAACTAATAGCTTATCTACTTAGTACACAACTTGAGTCATTCAGAATAGTTTGCTTTTTGCAAAAGAGAGTTCCCAGCTGGTTCAACCCTACTTGTTTCCATAAGTCTCTTCCTCTGAGAGTGAGATCTTTTGGGGGACAATATACCTGGTTATCTCAAAGATTAAATCAAAGTATGTCACTTAACAATTTGTAAAGAATTTTTGTGCACATTAGCCTGTGTAATTCTCACGACTGTCTTTTGAAAAGTCATTGCTATCAATCTTTTTACAGTTAGGAAATGGAAGCAGAGAGTTCAGTGACTTGACAGAGAGTTCAGCAACTTACCAAAGGGCACAGGGGCACTAAGTGGTAAAGCTGGGATTTAAGTTCAAGTCTCCTGTTTCCAAATTTAGTGCACCTCCCACTCTATTCCAGTGCCTGTCTCAGGAACTAAAAAATATCCTTTTAAGAACTATAATGTGGAAACACTATGGTCTATAATGATTCTACAAGGAGGAAGATGAGTCAGAGAAAGGGCAGATCTAAAGCTGATTCCAAGGTTTCCAATCTATAGTCCTGAGAGGATTTCTCCTTCATTAAAATAGGAAATTCACAGTGAAAGATGATAAGTGTATATATTTTTAAGCTCAATGTTTAAGCTTTTATAAATTATGTGGGTGGAGGTGACCAATAGTCAGAGAGCTCAGAAAAGAGGTTGAGAATTAGGATGAGTTTCTTATGGGAAGCTGGGTGAGATCAATCAGGAAAAAGCCTACAAATGCAGGATGGCTATCAGTAGAATCTCAGGAAAATCTGGAGGGTAGAGGAAGAACACATATATTCAGAAAGATGGAAAAAGTAGCCTTATTTCAAGAAATGGAAAATTAGTTTTAAAATGGAGGAAATAATCACTCTTTCCTCAAAGATAAAAATAAAACAGAATGCAGTTAAAGGCACAAAGAAATCATGAAATGGGAGGAAAAAGAGTTGAGAAAGTGCATTTCAGATAATTGCAATGTTCTCATTAAAGGTAAAGGAGAGGAAAGGATTATGTTCTCAAAAGTAAAATTTTGGGACAGCTACTGTGAAGAAGTTATAAGAGAGGAACTAGAGACATATACAAGCAAAGCTGATCTGAAGGGAGGACCTAAGAGTTGTCAGACAACTTCACATGTAGTGGAAAAATCATCATAGTTACCACAGAATTCCTCCCAAGAGCAGAGAAATAGGAGAATCTAACCAGGTTTAGGAACTAACAAGAAACATATGCTATAAGGTCAAAAGAATGAGAGAAATTTTAGCACGGCGTGGGAAGTTAGCTAAAATGGCTAAACATAAAGTCTAGGCTAGATATGTAAGAGAAAAGGGAAATTAAGTGAGAAAGATTGAAGTAAATTTGCACAGCAGCTTCCATACGTGTGAGAAGGGGGAGGGGCAGATAGAAATACAATCTCTATGCTGATTTGATAGACTGGACATACCGTCTCAAATGCACCAGCTTTTACCACGTCCACTTTTATTTTCAATCTTTACCTGCCTGTCCCTAGAGAACATTCTCATTTGTAACCATTTGTCAAAACTTTCTATCTCCATTCTTTTTTCCCCATTTGCTCCTGAATGCCCTTTGGATTAGTTCCCGGTGGCAGCTGTAACAAATTAACACAAACCGGCTGTCTAAAAGAACATAAACTGATTATCTCACAGTTCTGGAAGAGACCAGTCAGAAATCAAGGTGTCAGCGTGGCCATGCTCCTGGACGCACCAGGAGAGTATGCATTCTTTGCGTCTCTGAGCTTCTGTGGGCTGCCGTGTGGACATACCTGTGGAGCTACCATTCAGTTCACTACATTCTTCAACCTATCTATCGACATCCACTCCAACACACACAGACACTGACACGCAAACTCAACTTAACCAGTCTTCACTAATAGCACTGATGGATGATTTCCTATGGGTCTCAAGGTCAATTTTCAGTTTTCATCAGATTTTCTTTTTTTTTTTAAGATCTTATTTATTTATTTTTATAGAGAGGGGAAAGGAGAAACATCAAGGTGTGGTTGCCTCTTGTGTGCCCCCTACTGGGGACCTGGCCCACAACCCAGGCACGTGCCCTGACTAGGAATTGAACCAGCAACCCTTCGCTTTTCAGTGCGATGCTCAATCCCCTGAGCCTCGCCAGCCAGGGCTAGTTTTCATGAGATTTTCTACAATATCAGGCATCCTTAACAGCTGTGGACTTCTGCAAACACTCTCCTTGCTGAACTACTGGGATTTCATTTTCCCTGATTTCCATTCTTCTTTTCACCATTTATTTTCAGACTCATTTGCCGCTACCATCTCCTTCCCCATATACCTCTTAAGTGGTGGTGAAAACCAGAGAATTTCCTCTTCTTTCTTCACTTTTTACTGTCTGGGTAAGTCTATCAACTTGTACAGCTTCCACTACATCTTTGTGTTCAGTATGCCCAATCTACAACTCCACCTGACTTCCACACCAGTGCTGTCCAATGGAACATTCTGCTATCATGGACATATTCCATATCTACCCTGTCTAACACAGCAGTCACTAACCAAATGTGGCCACTGAACACTTGAAATGGGGTCAGCTACTGAGAAGCTAAATTTTTAAAGATTTTTCTTTTACTAAATTTAAATTTAAATAGCCACATGTGGTACTGGCTACCTATTGGATGGTACAAGTCTAAAGTCCCCTCTACCCTCTGTGCCAAGCCTAGGGATCTTCCTGTCACTCACACAATATGTCTTTCCACTGAGTGACCATGTTTTAGGGCTCACCCACCACCTCCACTGTGAACCTAGTAACTCCAGGTTTAATTATTTGATTTCACTTTTGTCTTTCTATGACTCATTTTCCTTTACATTATCATATATAAATTTATATATTATAATAAATATATTTTATTATATACATATATCATTTTATAGTTTTATATGCTTGTGTCATGATTTCCTTGAAGAGAGAGACTATACCTTAATTCATTCCACAGTCTTTATAAGCCAACACAGGACCGGGTCCCATTCATTGAATAAATGAAAAAATGAGCAACTCTACATTGCTTGGAGGCCACCCTACATTATCAGAGATAACAAAGTGCAGGTTCTGAAAAGCAAGGGTCTTCTGCTCACCTCAAAGTCCCCTCATGAGAATGGCCAAGTCCAGGTAATTCAAGAAGGTTTCATATCCATAAACTGGATGATAGAAAATCTTGTTTTTGTCTGTCTGTTTGGTTTGGTTTGGTTTTGGTTTTGTTTTTTAATGAGTTGCAGTTTTAGGGGCCTTAAAAACTAGAAGTTAACATGGTTAACTGGGTTCATGAGCCATTTGGCTGTCACCCTTCATGCTTAAAGTACAAATCATTCTACAAATCACTCTTCTCTGAAATCTGAAATATGGTGATTTGGAGAATTCCAAATAGTGGTGCATAATTTTTCAAAACTGTACTTTAAAAAGGAGCTGATATTTTTGCTAAAAGAGGAAAGGAAAGAAACAAATTTTTCTCTGACTTTGGCTATAGGATGTGTGTGAGTGCATGCATTTTTAATGAGTGAAGGGCAGTGTTAGTAAAGGGTTAGGCAGGCATAGAAATTACAATGAAGGAAACTCATGGAAGCTTTTTCTGGTCCTCTGCATTCAGCCCAGCCTTCATTGCCTGTGGCTGCTCTTTTTATGAGAACTGGCGCACATTTAACTGCTATAGCTGTTGGCTTCTAGGCTGTTTTACCCACAGAGGAGGCATTCATTCAAATTTTAGCTATCATTTCCATTAAACCATGCAAGTACTAATGGTACCTAATCTAACTGGATAAGGCACAAGTAAATAAATATATCCCCTAAACACCCTAATTATCAGGCATCTAGAAGCATAGTGATGGTACTTATTGAAAGTAAGTACATTAACTGGAACCTTAAAATTTTCCTCCTTAAGTATGTGGAAAAAACAAATAATCTTTGCACAGAAGGCCAGGAGTAGCAATTCCATTAAGACATTACATTTTTTTTTTAAAGCTCTGGTCCCATTTTATCTATTTCAAGCTTCATTTTGCTCATATTGTAACTTAGAGAACATAAGAGAACAGAGTGGGAGGAAGAATATGAGCAGCATTTCCTCGGAACTTTGGGTACATTTTTCTTTCCTGTTTTATCTGAGCATGCAGGTGACATCTTCTTAATGAGGGACTTTAAACTCCTCTGCCTTTCAGAAGTGTCACTAGTGTGCCCTGGGACAACAGTCTCTGAACTTAGCTTTTAAATATGCTCATGATATAGAGTAATTTTTTTTCTTAGTGCTATTCATTGTTTTACCTGCCTTAGTGGGAATTATGGTTTTGATTCATGGACTGAAAGATTTGGTCCTTTTTAGGTTCTCTATCTCTATTCCTTCCTAATGCATGATGCATTCAACAGTCTCTGAATACTCAAGAATCATATTTGCAAACAGAGGTTAAAATAGGGGTAAAATTAAAGTGGAATGCCAGGATCCATCCGTGATCCTGGCATTCATGAGGACCATTTACATTGAACTTATCCATACATACATATATGTGTCCAATCATATATTCATGTTATCATTCCACAGACTATTCAGCAGCAGGCATAATGTTTGGTATTGGAAAGAGTCTTTGGTGATTTTAGATTCTACTAAATCAAAATGACGTGGTGGCCAAACATTTAGCTCTATTTTAAACTGTGTTCATGGATATGACAATGGAAATTAGAAAGTAACTATGTCAGGGCTTGTTTACTGTTTTAATTTTTTGGTCACTATGTTAATCAAATAGATAATCAGGAGACACCTGTGTTCAGTGGGTTATTACAAATGTATGACACATGCTTCTGATGAAACAAACTACCAATCTTGGAATCCACAGGTGCTACCAAAAAAAAAAAAACCCCCCACAAAAAACAAAAACATAAAAATACCCGCAAATAACCAGGCAACTAACCCTATCATCATCAATGGGAGTGGAAAGCTTTCAGTCAAATGTGCATATTTTTCACACTAAGTAGTTCTTAAAGGTGAAGTAATGCTTATAGGTTTACTAAATGACTCAAGGAAGAAGGATTATCTAAAAACACAAAGTATGGGGTGTGGGAAGTAAAATTGAAACACAAGATTTCAAGGAGAGTTTCTACTTGACTGATCTAACAAATAAGAATGTGCGGTGTTGGCATGCTCACACTCTCATGTGCACGCACCAAAGTGGGCAAGTACAAGAATTTCTTTTCTCCTTGGGATGAGCAAATAAAATAATATTCAGCAATAGAATGGCTCTAATAGTAACTCTTTGGAAAATAGTGTTTTTTCTTCCATCTGGGCAAAACATGAATATGTTCACTAAAATACACTGGAAATTATTCCTGACTCATTCATATAGGATGTGTGTGGTCCAAAAATAAAGACTGCTCCTAAGAAGTCTAAAACACAGTAGGGTGCAAAGCAGTGGTAACAGACTACATGCTCTCATGCTCCCAAACACCCGACTCAGCCTGTTCTGCCTGGTAAACGTGAAAAGATGGTACAAAAAAGTATAACTTTTCTCACTAGTCCTCCAATCTGGAATTTAAAAAATCCATTTGATGAAGCTTAAGTACTGGTGATAAGTATGTATATTCCCTCTAAAATATAACATAAGCATAAATTAACATGTCACACTTACTGATGGCATATGAAGCACATAACAGCACTATAAAATAGTCTGCTTCATCACACATCCATGTAGGTACGTACACACAAGCTCATGTTCTCTTCCCTCCCGCCAATACCTCATCTGACTCTTAATATAAAAGAATTAGAGCACACATCATGGTGAGTGGAAAGTTGACTGCAAAGCAAAACTTGAGGTAATGCAGCCAGTAGATATGTAAATATATTTCATGGTAACTATTATGTCTTTCACATTTCTGCCTGAAGGGGAAGCCATTTTCCAATCAACTCCAATCAGGAAGTTATTCTTCATGCCAAAAGGACATGCTTTATATAAGCTGGGTAGAACATATAGCACTCAATTTCCAGAGCATTAACTAGAATGGAGGAGTTTATCACATACTGAAACATGAGCAATATCTGTGATGAGAAGTACTTCCTGGAAAAGAATTTTATCAGATGGCCCTGTAAGAGAAAAATGCCAACAGAAAAATATTATCAACAATGCACTTTGAGTGGATACAAAAGTTGAGCGTTGCAATTTTGTGGGAACAGTAAGGCATGGTCTGATAGTGGGGCATAACTGTCCTAGTACCAGCACGTAACTGTGTGGAGCAAGAATAGCGTGAGGCCACATGATAAGGAATAGACAGATACTGGAATGATGGCTCCAATTCTTCACCCCTGCCTTCATGATCACTCTTTACTGTGCCGACTTTACTTCCTTCCTTTCTGTTCCCCTCCCTAAAAAGAGGCAAAAGATATTTCCTCACTTTGGTCATGAGACTTGCTCTCACCTATGGAATATTAATGATTAGTGATATGACCAAAGGCTTTAGAAAGGACTGAGTGAATGAGCTGTTCTTTTTCACTTCTGCCGTTGCTAAGAGAAGTCTTTACTCAGGCTAAACACTGACTCTGACTGGAAAATGAGAGATAATGTGAGCCTGTGTCCACTTAAGGCAGCCACTGTCAGCCACAGTCCTACCCACCCACAGTCAGAGAGAATGAGTGCTGACTTTGTATGCCACTAAAAAGTTTGTGGTTATTTTTTATGAAGCTATAGTTAACTAATAGAGAGACAGTAATTATCTTTAAGTATATGATGAAGTTTCCCTTCTTTACAGGAAATTAGAAAGTACTAGAAGAGATTCAGATTAAAAAATAAAAAAGATTAGTATTATGAGCACCTTATTTTTATTTTTTAAATTATTATTCAAGTACGGTTGTCTCCATTTTCACCCCACCGTGGCCTCCCGCCCCACCCATCCCTGCCTCCCATTTTTTAAGAGTTTCAAGAATGAGAACAATAAATACTGGTGCTTAGTTAGCTCTTAGAAAAAACAAACCAAATAATCTTTGTTCCTTCATATGTATTTGACCCCAGACATAACAATCACAGATAAGCCAGTAGAAAATAGAAATTCCATATGATTAAAAAATGACTTCTGGCCAAGATGGAGGCTTAGGTAGACACACTGTGCCTCTTTGCACAACCAAAAGAAGGACAACAACAATTTAAAAAACAACCAGAACTGACAGAAAATCGAACTGTATGGAAGTCCGACAAACGAGGAGTTAAGACACATTCATCCAGACTGGTAGGAGGGGCAGAGGTAGGCAGCTGGGCAGAGAGGACTCACGACAGGGCAGCAGCTGGCAGAACCGATGAGTCGGTGGCTAGTAGAGTGGGCGGTCCCACATTTGTGTGCAGATAAATTGGGAGGAATAACTGGGGAGCCAGGCAGACCACTCAACCCAGGGCTCCAGCACTGGGAAATAAAGCCTCAAACCTCTGACTGAAAACTCCTGTGGGAGTTGACGCAGCAGCAAGAGAAACTCCCAGTTTCACAGGAGAGTCCATTGGAGAGACCCACAGGGTCCTAGAATGTACACAAAACCACCCACCCAGGAATCAGCACCAGAAGATCCCACTTTGCTTGTGGGTAGCAGGGGAAGTGACTGGAATCTGGCAGAGAGTAGAGCGGACACCATTGCTCCCTCTCAGACCCCTCCCCCACATACAACATCACAACGCAGCCTTGTAGGTTACCCCGCCCTGGTGAATATCTAAGTAAGGCTCCACCACTTACTACATAACAGGTGTGTCAAGACAAAAAAAAATGGCCCAAATGAAAGAACAGATCAAAGCTCCAGAAAAAATACAACTAAGCAATGAAGAGATAGCCAACCTATCAGATGCATAGTTGAAAACACTGGTAATCAGGATGCTCACAGAATTGGTTGAATTTGGTCACAAATTAGATGAAAAAATGAAGGCTGTGCTAAGTGAAATAAAGGAAAATGTACAGGGAACCAACAGTGCTGGGAAGGAAACTGGGACTCAAATCAACAGTGTGATCCAGAAGGAAGAAAGAAACATCCAAACATGAAAGAATGAAGAAACAAGAATCCAAAAAATATGAGGAAAGGCTTAGGAACCTCCAGGACATCTTTAAACATTCCAACACCTGAATTATAGGGGTTACCAGAAGGAGAAGAGGAAGAGCAACACATTGAAAACTTATTTGAACAAATAATGAAGGAGAACTTCCCCAGTCTGGCAAAGGAAATAGGCTCCCAGGAAGTCCAGGAAGCTCAGAAAGTCCCAAAGCAGTTGGACCCAAGGAGGAACACACCAGGACACATCATAATTACATTATCCAAGATTAAAAATAAGGACAGAATCTTAGAAGCAGCAAGAGAAAAGAAGACAGTTACCTACAAAGGAATTCCCATAAGACTGTCAGCTGATTTCTCAAAAGACACCTTACAGGCAAGAAGGAGCTGGAAAGTCATGAAAAGCAAGGACCTACATGCAAGATTGCTCTATCCTTCATTTAGAATGGAAGGGAAGATAAAGTGCTTCTCAGATAAGGTCAAGTTAAAGAAGTTCATCATCACCAAGTCCTTATTATATGAAACATTAAAGGGACTTATCTAAGAAAAAGATAAAAAATATGAACAGTAAAATGACAGCAATCTCACAGTTATTAACGACCACACCTAAAACAAAAACAAGAGAAAACTAAGCAAACAACTAGAATACGAATGGAAACACAGAAATGGAGATCACATGGAGGGTTATCAACAGGGGAGTGGGAGGGGAAGAGAGGGGGGGAAAGGTACAGAGAATAAGTAGCATAAATGGTAGGTAGAAAATAGACAGGGGGAGGGTAAGAATAGTATAGGAAATGTAGAAGCCAAAGAACTTACATGTATGACCCATGGACATGAAGTAAAGGGGGGAAATGTGGGTGGGAGGTGGGTATGCAGGTAGGAGGGGAGGGAAGGGAGAAAATGGGACAACTGTAATAGCATAATCAATAAAATATATTTAAAAAATGGATTTCCCAGAAAGAGGCAGCTTCTGGAAATAGACGTGTTTTCTTTATGCTAACATACTCCACCATGATATAGAGAATCAATCTAGTACTTTTGTTAAGACATAAGGTTTATCTTGGTCTTTATTTACTTGAATCTAGTTTCTCAGAACAAGCATTCTCTTGAGAAATTAAATAATAGAAACACTTGAAAACTAAAAAAAATCTTTTAGACTACACTTGAGTTGAAAGTTTTTATTTTAGTAAATTATAAGTTGATGACAACAAAGAAATTTCCAGAAAATCTTTAGCAGATGAATTTGCTTCTCTTTGCAAATATTGAGTATAGCCATTATGATTCTTACTCTAGATTCAGAAAGATATATGTTTAAATTCCAGCTCTAACCACTTATTAGTTATGTGACCTTTGATAGGAAGTTAGTTTCTGAGCCCTGGTTACCAAAGAAGTAAGAAAATTATACATATGGTAAGTGCTTGACAATTAGCACCCACCATTGTCATCACCATCAATACCATTATCCTTATCAAAATCATCACCATCATCTAAATCGTTGTCATGAAAAGTTTTGGGAAAGAGGGGATATGACCCAAGCTGTGCCTTAGGAGATTAATGTGGCAAGAGTACACAGAATGAATTGGACAGTGCAAGTAAACTAATAATTGTATTGGGGATATCTCTATCTTTTCTTGGCCCCCTCTTGTGGGATATTCCTCATACACACACACACCAGAGTTGGAATAGAAAACTGAACACTAAACCACAAGTGAGGTAATGCTGGCATTTCTGCCCCAAGTGAGTTGCATACAGCCAAAGATCCAGACAGAAATATTCCCCATCACCAGTTTGCCCAGGAGCTCAGGACTAATGGTCAGACAGACTCCAGGCTTGTGCCTAGAGATCTCTTTGCCCTCAGCACTCATTTGTGATGCCACTACATGTCTCTTTGCTGCCTACACTGCTGGCCATCTGTTAGAATGGCATAGTGCCAGCTTACAGGGGAGCTTACCGGCTCTACTGCAGCCCGGGGGCCAACCAAGAGATGGTTTTCCACAAGCAGCACTTATAAATCTTACAAGGGTGCCTGGAGAGAGCTCCTGGTTTCCTCTTCTTCTGCCCACACAGCAATGCTCGTGGTGATTTTTGCTTCACATTTATTTCACCTGTTGATTTAAGTAGTTGGGTCTCCAATCTAAATCTTGAAATCTGGAGAGGAATAAACATGAACCATGTGTAGATACCTGTGGCTGCCAAACAGACAGGTGCTGTTATTGCCTGCTTCTTGGCAGGGCTAATGGGAGGCAGCAGGGTTTCCATCAATAGTGCTAGTGCCTCCTCTAATTCCGCAACGTTTTCCTTTCTTCCCATAATACCTCCCTCTTCCCCGAGTCCTTAAACTCTGTAAGACTTAGCAAAGATTTGTTTTACTTGTCGTCCACCTGTGTCCACACTAATTTAAGTGGAAAACATGGAAGTATATACACATAAATGATTGTTATAAGACAGAAGAAAGATACTTAAATATATTTGGTATTTTAAACTAATGTTTATGTGTGACTAGACTATGTTTTATAATTACATTAAAGATCATATATCCTTTGGAGCTGATAGAACAAGAAGAGTAAACACAAATACAACAAAGTACTCTAGCTAATCCTAATAATATTTATACTTGTTAGGGTCAGAGTGCAGAAGTAAGAATTTAAATGTCACCTGATGATGATAATAATGATATTCTAGGCCAATTTTCATTCATTCACTCATTCATACATTCAACAGCTATGGACTAGGCATTGGGCTAAAGGTTAGTGATCCAAAAACATATGAACCAGGACGCCACCAGTTGAGAATTTCACCATCTTGTGCCATGTGTGTATACGTGACCAGAAAAACATAAAGGAAAACAGAAATTCAACAATGGAAACACACACAGGTGTTGTGAGAACACTTACTCCAGCTTGGAGGGAATTAGGGAGAACTTCCTAGAAGACATCAAAGGCAGTTTCATTAAAAGCGTGGATTCCTGAAACAAAGGAAGAACTAGGTATTACTTATCCTTACCTAAGAGGTTGGAGGATTCTACACATCTATTTACTATTCAAATCTGGCCAGGTTTCTGGGTTAAATTTTTTAAAAAGCTATGAAACAGCACTAAATCTTCTTTTCTGTCATCACAGGTAAACACCATTGTGTAAATTTGTGTCTAGTATTCCTATTTCTCTACCAATGAATCAAGAAAAGAGGGGAAATCTAAAACAAAAAAATTGCAAGAAATGTAACAAGTTTGCCCTTGCTGTTGTGGCTCAGTGGATTGAGTGCTAGCCTGTGAATCAAAGGGTCACTGGTGTGATTCCCAGCCTAGGGCACAAGCCTAGGCTTCAGGCCAGGTACGCAGTGGTGGGCACGTGAAAGGCAACCACACATTGATGTTTCCCTCCCTCTCTTTCTCCCTCCTTTCCCCTCTCTCTAAAATAGATAAATAAAATCTTTTAAAAAATAAAATAAAAATTTAAAAAAGAAGTAATGTAACAAGTAGTCTTTTCTTATCCATTTCAGAGATGAAGTTTTCCAGATGATCATAGAATCTTAGCACCAGCAGTGGCTTTGTAAAAGGTCTTTTTGCCTACCTCTCTGGTTTTAGAGAGAAGAAAGAGCCCCAAATAGTGAGCAACCTTGCCTTTTCCCTCCAACAGAAGTAAGACTTCCTCCATGTTGGGGTTCTTCACTGTTTACATTATGGGTGGGATATACAATATCAGAAAAGTTGCAGATGCTGATTATTACACCAACTTCTCAAGAAACAATCAAACAAAAGGACTTTCTAATTATAGATAATTACAACTGATATGTTTTCTTTTAAATAATTCAGGTTGCCTCCTGACAGTTTAGAGTTAAAGAAAGAGCTGTTTTGAAAATGTGCCTAGTCACTCTCTGAACCAAGGAAACACAAAGTTTTATAGTGACTAACTGAGAGAAATTGGACAAAATAGAAAATATCTATAATATTATAGAGTATATTACCCATGCCCAGAGGGGCAGAAGACCTAAATTATGAAATTCAATGAGGTCTTCATCTCTTCATCTGCTGCATAAAGGGAGTCAACCCAGCAAATCCCAGGCTTCCTTCCAGCTTTCAGCCATTCGAACAGGTTGAACCAAGAACCTCTCTCCGTGAGCTCCATTCACAGCACTAACAGTTCTTCCTCCACTCTCATTGCCCTGTAGGGTCTTCCTAATGCGCATCAGAAGCCCATATGGACCACAGACCTCTAACAGTCAAATGGAAGCTTTGTACTTTCTATTTTAATATTATTTATAATCTTTTGGTTAACTTCTCATAGATAAAGGATCTATCTAAATGTGGTCAAGAGGTAAATGATTATCTTTTGTGCGAATACTAGTGTCTTGCTTCCTTCTATAATAGTGCCTAGTATTATTTGTATTGATACTTCAGAAATAGAATAATTAAACATGATTATTTCTTGTTTTAGAGTGCTGAAGAAGAATTAAGCTCTTGGATTCTATTTGAGTCAACATTTAGGATTAGTTATTGCTCAGAAGATAAGAGGGTAGTGGGGGAGGTGATATCCCAACATCTAAACATTTTAAATGAAAAGCATGTGTATATATTCACATATGTATCATGCCTGAGTATGCACGTATATTTTTCCCTTATGCACGATCTCAGTAAAAATCAGAGAGAAAAAAATATCAGACATACATAGCATAGCAATCAAGGGCTAATGAAGATCCAGGTATTAAATCAATTAAGAAGTATCAAAAGCTACCTAATCATCAAGGAACAAAATTGGCACCACAATATATAGTGAGTATGGGAAAGCCTAATTTACTAAACATACCCTGCAGTCACATAATTGCATGTAATTTTACCAGCATAATTAACTAATTTAATTACCACTTCTCAAGTGCATCAATTAT
The DNA here is from genome assembly GCF_022682495.2 of Desmodus rotundus. Taxonomy (NCBI): domain Eukaryota; kingdom Metazoa; phylum Chordata; class Mammalia; order Chiroptera; family Phyllostomidae; genus Desmodus; species Desmodus rotundus. Next base: position 74,064,438 of record NC_071389.1, on the reverse strand, counting down.
TGACATTACAGAGTTTTCAGACAGCAGAATTACTGTGTGGTACATCCAGAGAATGCAAAATGCTTTGTACGCCTCTTTTCCCAGTCGTCGTTAACTACTGAAGAAGAATATGGAGTTGGAGGGGGAAACGGCTATCCTGGAAGGCTCAGTTGGGGGCCAGGTTTAAAGGATGGAGTACCACAAATGTGTGTATCACGAGGCAGAGAAGGGGAGGAAGCCCCAAGACTACGCTCTTTGAAATGGTTCTTTGCCAGGGTGCAGACAAAACGTGCAAAGCCCAGCCAGGGAAGGAGATAAAAGGCTCTCAACTGTTTTTTTTTTTTTTTTTAAAAAGCTATGCAACACCAATTTAAAATGTGAATACCTGCAGGAAAGAAAGAAAATAAAAAGTTTGACCAAACATTTTATTAAAGAACTGAAACTTGCCTTTGAGAACAAGGGTTTTCTAGTTCATATCATTATTTAATTTAACTCTTCCTAAAACATTTAATGAAAGGGATCTTCCTAGAAAACTGCTTGAGCTTTTTAAGTCAGAGAGATGTGGTAGTATACTCAAGGATGGAGCACAGCATCAAGGCTGTTTAAAAAATAATAGGCTATGTCAGTCGATATTGTTCTCATGTCACAAAATGTGTGACCAGAGATGGCTGAAGCTCGTAGGAGCTTGGGTTTGATTTTGTGGTTCTTTTCGCATCAGCCCTTGTACCTGACCTTTGCAGTTGCATCATCATATCCAGAGGTGGCTTAACTGGGAAATGGTGTTCCTGTCACTCGGGTATTTTAATGAGACCATTGAATATGGAGTAAAGGGTGCGACACTAGCACATGCTCCGTACCGTCTGAGTCCTTAGACATCTACGTTGTCTTTGGATTTAAATTGGAATTTTATGTCCTTTATTGATTCTAGAAATAAGAAAAAAGGAAGTCTTTATTACTTATGTCTCAGAATTTTATTATCACATCACTTTTAAGTGATTTGGGCAGTTCAGGAATTAACACTAAAAAAAAGAAAATATGTTTTCACGCATATGGTTGAAAATCAGATTACGGTCTCAGGATCTGAATCTTGTATTGGGGGAAATCTTTCAGAGCCTGAGAATAAGTAGTTGCAAATTAATTGGGATGCATATTACAAAGAGTTCATTTCCATGAATCATATTTATTTACTTTATAGAATAAACATATTGGAATTGAGATTTGGAGACCTAGAGTTATTACCTAATTCTTGGTGTGCATCATTAAGCAGGGCAAAGTTGTTCAGTTCATGAAGTTTTCTTTGGAAAATCCAGGTCTTCACCCCATCTTTTCTGCATAATGTTTCCTCCACTGCCTTTCAAAGACTAAACTCTTCTCCTACCCTCTGTCTTAAAGTGGCTTAAATTTAAGTCAGTGCATTACCTCTCATAGGGGTGTTTAATGTAATTTTCTCTATGATTTTCTATATAATGTGTTAGATCTTTTAAAACCATTGCAACATTTTGATATTATTTCTAGAATCAATAGTCAAGTGAGGAATGGTATTTGAGGGGCCAGAGGGAATCAGTGGAAAGCAGGCCTTCCCTGTGTCCCTAAAACCACATCAGACTCGTCTTCCTCTACAAAGGCTGCTTCTAGTATTGACACACAGTCTTGTAAACCAAGTCAACTCAATTTTTCAGTTCTCTACTAAATATATTAATATAGCCCACAGAAGAGTCAATGAAATATGTTCTGCCTTAGAAAAAGCCTTTTCATATCAGGAATGCCTATTATGAGAAGTTTATAAACTTAAGTGTAAGCCTCTGTTGATAGGAAACCCCTATTAATTGGGCCTTAAATTAACGTCAGTCCCCAGTTCACTCAAACTATTAATTCTTCACTTCCTGATACCCTTACCACATATATTGTACTGTCTGCAGCATGGATCTATGTGGGCAATGGTTTGGGAAGACCAGTAAAAAGGGAAGAGATCATTTTAATTAGCTGGTGCTAAAATAAGTTAGTTAAACCAAAAACACTCTTACCTTCATCAAGAAAAAATATATTACAGAAATAAGGACCATATAGAAAGATGTAATATATCCTATGGCTAGAAAAATATGTATAAAGCATATTCCTTCCAATGGTGCTCATAATCTGGCCAGGCATTCAGAGACAACATGAATAAGGATAATACAAGAATGAGTCAATTTGCTCTAAGAGCTCAGCAGGAGACAAAACTGTAGGAAGGGTCTTCAGAGAAGTCTTCATGGGGGACACGGCATTTTAAATAAATCTCAAAGGAAGCACAGAATTTAATACAGAGAGGTAAGACAAGGGAGTGGGACAATTGTAGGAAATACCATGATAAAAAGCAGAGATGGAAAGCTTGTGAGAAAATGGGCAGTATTCAAGTGGCCTAAAGCATGATGGACACATGCAAAATCAAGAAGGCAGTGGTGGGGAAGGGAAGGAAATGTATAGGGGACTGAGGTCCCGAAGTGCTAGTCCCATCCCTCCTACTAACTAGTCATGGGATCCAGAAAAGCTACTCCTCCTTTCCAGGTGTAAAATGAACAGGTTTAGTTGGACAATTCCTACTATCCTTCCCTGGTCTACACAAATCCTATGAGTTGAAATTGAAATTTGCCATTTTTACATGACTATAAATACTTCTAGTTTTTTCCTTGTTGGCACACTTCCCTGGTCTTCTTTATACCTAATTGTAATCTATTTCCCATGCTGGATCAATTCATTTTATTCCAATCAAACTCACAATAACAGTCTTAACCACATTTCTGAGATGGAATTATAGAATTCCCCAAAGAGGATACCCAAATAACAGGCAGCTGAATCAAGGATGCCTCTGGATTGTTTTGGTCATCCAGCTTCCTTTTTTTCCTTCTAATGCTTTTCAAACAAGTAGTCTGTCCATCTGGTCTCCATCCTTAAATTTTGTTAGTTTAGTTTTAAATTTAGTTTTGTTCATTATAGTTTTGTTCACCAGAATTGGCTTCTGCCATCACACATTTTACTAAAACTGTATTTTCAGAAATTAATCCACCACTCTATGTGTATTCTCTGCAACATTTTATATTGTTGACATGTGGCTACAGGAAAATGATATTCACAACCCAGAGCCAGATAACTCTTCCATTGTTCAGGACAGAGAGCTGAGGATAGGCAACTCCCAGAACCGGTGAATATTATTGATCAACTCAGCACCCTCCAGGGCCATGGAAAGATGTTATTCTCATAATACAAAATGCATGGTGTCTTTATGAAGCACCAATCAATTCTCAGATTTTCTGGACCAATTGGGTGTCTAACAATTCAATTCAGTTTTGACACTAACCTGAAGTTAGCATCAGAACCACAGGTCAAGGACTCCATTCTACAACACTACTCCCATTTCAGACACCAGTGGCAGTGGGCTTCCCAGGCTATCCACACTTCTGCCTGGCTGACCACAAATTCAGGAGTTCCCTTCACCCCCTTGTCAGGTTCAATAATTCACTAGAATGACTCACAGGACTCAGGAAAGTGCTTTACTTACTATCACTGGTTTATTGTAAAGAACAGAATCAAGAAGAGCCAAAAGGAAGATGTACCTGGCAAGGTGTAGGGGTGAAGGGTGGCATAGAGCTTCCATGCCTTCTTCAGGTGCATCATCCTGCCAGCAGTTCTATGTGTTACCAACACAGAAGCTCTCCAAACTCCATGTTTAGGAGTTTTTATGGAGGTTTGATTATGTAGGCATGATTGATTAAATTGATGGCCATTGGTGACTGAATTGAATTTTCAGCCCCTCTCTCCTCATATACATAGGGGACTAAGGAGGGTGATGCTGAAATTTCCAACCTTCTAATCACTGCTTGGCCATTCTGGTGACCAGTCCCCATAGAGAAGTTACCTAGGGGTTCCTGTAGCAGTCACCCCATCAGAATATAGAACATATTCTTCTCACTCAGGAGATTTCCAGGACTTTATCTGATGTGTGCCAGCAACCAGCAACAAATATCAAATATTTATTTATGATGCCACAACCATCCTATTTAATATTATTAATGTCATGATTCTATACTCTGGCTCTTAAATAGGCATTTATTTCTTGTGGCCTAGAGGGAAAGCCCAGAATGACCCGAAAGAAATGTTATTTCTTGTGGTGATCCCTCTGTTCAAGGCCATATCCATTAGTTCCTTGAAGCATGCAGAGGCATAACTGAGCTTATTCAGAGAGCATTCAGGGCTTAGCCCTCTGCTCATTTGACTCTCCACATTTTCTTCAGATCTCATCTAACAGCAAGGGTCCCACTGTGGAAATGGTGAGTTCTATGAAAAAGCATCTCAAGTCCACATTATTGACCCTGTCCCCTGAACCCAGGACTTCAACATCAGTTGACAGCTGTGTTAACTATTGAATATTATAATATCATTTTCTTCTCAATACTCCAAAGCTAGACATCTCATCTCCCCCTAAAATAAGGTTCTTCCCAATTGCTCTTACTTTTATTTTTTATTCTTAACTTCTCAGCTTCAAAATTTTGACACCAAACTTTAATCTTTCCTTTTTCCTAATCTCCTATCCAAGCAGTCATCAATCTCATCAGTTAATTTCAGTAAGTATTCTTATATTTTCTCCCTTTTCCCCATTTGTCTGTAAATCTCTAGCCATGAAGGTCAGCTCTACTCAATCAGTGTTGGGTAAAGTGGGTTGTCACTTTGTGGTGGGATAGTGGCTGATCTGTTGCCAGCCACTTGTCCATCTTGACCTAATTCTACACACCTCCATGAGAATAATCTTATTAAGATAATGCTCTCTTTACAGAGATTCCTTCATTAAAATTTTAATGGTTCCCATTGCCAAGTTTCTTAGCCTACTCTTTATGAGTTTGCAGTCTTCGTCTTACCAAATTTGCCAGATGCTTTCGTACTTCTCCTGTACATGAAACCTTCACTGCAGTTCGATTGCTCTGTTGTGGTGTACTGGTGATGTTAAAGTACCTGAAATCAGAAGGCCAGAGTTCAAGTCCAGCCTCAGCCACCTGGTTTCTGTGGGCATTTGAAAACTCATTTCCCTCTCTGAATGGATTTTCACAAAAACAAACAAACAACAACAAAAAAAAACACCACACAGGTAATAAATACTGTTATCTTAAGGTTGTGTTGATTATACAAGTAAACATCAAATACAAAAAGAGTTCCATAAACCCCTTTATGCTAAACAAATTAAAGGATTTATTAGTTATTACTAAATCAGGAAACAGAATCTGTGCCCCACTCATTGCTTTATATCTGGCACCAGGCAGGCATAGTGCCTAATACATAGGCCCTCAATAAATATTAGCTGAGTAAAAGGATAAATGAATGATGATACAATTGTCTTTGTTCTCTCCTGAGACTCATGAAGAACTTTCTCTAACATCATAACTTTCTTCCTCTGATTCACACATTTATGGTCTGTGAAATTTTAGCTACATTTTTATATGAATTTGACTTTTCTTCCAAGCTAGATCACAGTTGAAGGCAGTGATTTTATTGTATCCCTCTGTATTTCTGAAGAGTGTCTATTATCTTAAACAATAACTTTAAATCTCTTAGCAATAATCCAAAACACTGACATTTTCCCTAGTACAATTTTTTAAATTACCACTGAGGGGGGTGTGTGTGTGTGTGTTTGTGTGGTTGTATACACCAGGTCTAACTGGATCAGATAGCTAATTAATTGGACTCTGAAATCAAACATCTCATCCTTATTAGCAAATATTTCCAGAGGCAGTGTCTTCTCTGCTATTAATTTGAGGAAAATACCTTCCACTAATAAACCTTCATTGTACCCATCAAAATGATGTCTAGGATGCCAGCCTTGGACAAATAAGCTCTTCATTATAATTTTCTACTTCATATGTGGTTCACTTAGTTCCTTTTTATTCCTAAACATCTGAAATATTTAGTTGTATAAAAACATGAATATTTCTTACATATGGATCATAGACTTTGTTTGTTTGTTTGTTTAAAACTAAATCCATTCAGAAGGAATAAGGGACAAAACATTCAAATTGCAGTTCCTTGGAGCTTTAGGACAATGAAAAGAAGAAAAATGCTCTCTGGGCTTGGGCTTGTAGAACAAGATTAACAACAATCAATCTCATATCTCACAAACTGAAAATTTCCTCCGTACAACTGACCTCTTCATTTTGGCTTTTTGTCATCAACATGCCAGATCTTCCAGTAGAATCAGAACTACTTACAACATCTTGTATCATTGTGGCAGCTTTTCTGTTTTTCTTTCTTTCTTTTTTTATTTTTGAGCTTGGGAGAAGCCTAAGAGTTCATTTTAATGAAACTAATCAGCCCATCTTGACAACAGAGGGGAAGGAACAGGGACAGGTAGATAACTGTATGTTTTGACATCAAACTGTTAATGTGCAAATCATATGCAGAATCATAGGCTAACAAGTTTGAGCCTTTGTGACTGGACACTGTTTTCCTCTAAATGGACAACAGCTCTGATTCAATTCTATACAGGGAAGTGTCTGATAGGCACAAAAATATATATAAAATGTCCTCTGAACGCTTGTTTTGACCTGTTTGAAAGAGCAGGATTCCTTTAAATTTGACTTTATTGCCTGCTCACTGGAAGGGAGCACCGAAGCATGGCAGGGAACAGAAGCCCATGTAACGCCCGTGCTCTGTACACGCAGTAAATAACAGGAATGAGAACATAGGGCAGCCATCACAGACAGTGTCCTTCACATCACCCGGAGGCCACTGCTGAGCTCCCGGGGACAAGCAGCATTAATTATAGACTAATGATGCCATTTGCATGCACATTTTTAAAAACAGTAGCGAACGTAGACCTAATAATTGAGGATGAGTGAGACGAGGCTGCATTAAAATGCTCTATTGAGTCTCTTATCTCATTTTTTAAAAAAAGACCTCTATCACCTTGGTGCTCATCAGTACACATTAACATTGGGCAACCATGTGACATGGAACATTATGCTGGTTCTTTATAGATACAATCACTTTACAACCTGCTTTTAGAGTGTTTCCCCTCTCTGCAACCTCTGATGATCATCAGCTCAAGATTCTGGGGATGGGGGAGGTACATATAAAATAAAACTTTTGATGTACATGGAAAGAAAAAAATAAAAACTTGATGTAAGTGGAAAGATAAGGATTACATAAATAATAAATCAGGCATCATTTTATATTTATATTTGGATTATATTCTGAGACAATCAAGTCCCTGTTTATGTGATTCAGGTAATTACAGAACTGGAGGACAGAAAAGAGAAACTTAATTCAAGAAGGTAACATCTTTATCCATAAAGCCATGGAGGCTGCGGCCAAACCATGAGCTGAGACAGGCAGCCTAGGAAGGTCAGAGGCCAGGAAGCCTCAGCTGAACCTGGTTCCTGTAGGGTTTCTCCATCTATTGCTGGAAGAGCTGATGGTCTTGGCAAGGGATCCTTTTATGCACAGTTATTGGTGTTCTGAGTTGAGAAGTGTTAGACAGATGGGCAGCTCCAGCAGATGTTTGTTTCCTTTTAAAGTTTGTTTTATTTTCTCGAAAACTTATTTTATAAGACATGTTACATGTTCTTGTTTTATATCATATTATTCACACTCAGATTTTGGTACAGAGCATTTGAAACAAACAAGTGTTGATTCTAAGCCCATTTGGACAACACCTCTCACACTTGACTTCCTAGTTCCCACAATTCCTTTATAGCACATTTTTTTTTAATTTCCTCTCATGGAATAAAACTTCACTTTGTAAAAAAGTAATAATAAATAAAATGACAACCCTTATTCTCCTCATAACAAATATCAATATCTTAATGTTCTCCAAATATTAGTAAAACTGGAAACTGAATTATGACTGCTTAAATATTTATAACCCACAATTTCAATAGGACAATAATAAAAGTTATGGCACAAGGAACAAAGACCTGAGATATGCTGGAGTTTTTAGAGGATGTGTTAAACAAATATTTAGCTAAACAAATGTTACACTGTCCATGCCATGGTTAAATGGGGCTCTGGGAATCAAAAATCAAGGGCCCTTATATACCAAGGCTATAAGAAAGTAAATAAGTTAATAGGATACATAGAACTGAGAAAAGCCAGACAGATCATCTGTTACTATGCTCTCATTTTGAAGACGAGGAACCTCAGATCCAGAGCTTATTACTTAGGAAGAATTACAAAGCTTATTAGAGACAAAACTGCAACCAGAATAGAAGTCACCTGCATTCTACAATTTGGCAGTGTTTTTCTTCCCCCATCAAAAAAAAGTAGAAGAAGAAACATTATTTAAATGTTTCCACAGGACACAGTGGAGTTGGGGAAGGTTGAGTTCTTTCCGTGCTTCACAGCACATGTGTGTGGCAATTCTACCAGCCTTGCTGGGTATGTCACCCTATCAGGGAATAGGGATTAGCCCCTCAAATAGGAAAGCTCTTTAGGGTTTATTATTATTAATTATATAATTAACAACATTTTATAGTGCCATATAGGTTTATGCGTTTCTCAAAGTACTTGCATGAGCTTCATTTATTCACTCACTCAGCTACTATTTCATGAGTACTGTGCCCTCTGCTAAGCCTTTAATCTATTTTATTTAATTCTCATATCAAACAGGTGTTGTTAGTCCATTTTATAGACAAGAAACAGGCCAACAGAGGTAAAGCAGTCTGCTCCAAATCACGGTTAGGGGTCACCAACAAAACCAGGTATCAAAGCCTGCTGTCTCTGACCCCAATTCTTAATCACACTGCTAGGTAACCTTTGCAGTGACATGTGTGCACCCACCGTGATTAGCTTACCTAATCGCCGCAAACATAGTAGAAGATCTATGCTGTTTTAACCATCTTATATATCACTCATTCATTCATTCAACAAATATATGTGACTGCCTATTGTGGCAAACACTCCTCTAGTCATGGGGTACAGAGAAGAACAAGATGCATAAAGCTCCTGTCCTGATGAAACCAACTTTCTGGTCAAGAAAACAGGCTATAAATAAGCAACACAATTTCAGGTAGAGCCAAGAAGAAAACTGAGAAGAAAGAGAAGACAGAATGGCCCTTGGGAGGTCAGCATCTTTTAACTATGAAGGTCAGGGAAGGCCATTCACAATGGATGATCTCGAAGCAGAAACCTCTAAGATGAAGAAGGGTGAGCTATATGAATCTCTGATGAAATAAAGCCTTAGAAGACTCTGATGAAACCAAACCATAGAAAAACAAAATTGCCTTGCCTCAGGTCACATATCTAGGAACGGGCAGAGCGAGGAGTCAAAGCCACATGTCCAGTCTTGACTTTTCCCACCACAGTACGTAGGGATTTCTCAGGTCAACCTAAAACCAATCAATCACGTCATTTTCATTCTCTTTTATGCTCTACAAGTGCTTTTAAAAACAATGTTCATATAGAAACCAATAAAAGAAATATATGTTTTCCTTTTTGCCATCTAGTTAACCAGAATTTATTAAACCCCTCTTATTGGGGCAGACTCAGAGGATGTCAGATACAAGAATCCTGTGTTTACTAAAAATATAAGGGAAAAAAGACATTCTCTTATTTGACACTCTTGAATACTATTTCTTCCCACTGCTATGGCTATGAGTAGTTTTTATGATATACCCAAGTATATATTTTATACATCTTTGAAAATGGACAAAATCTTGTTTGTGCCCTACATTCCAAATGTGGAAGGAAACCCAGCTTAAGGCATATTTCAGGGCCCTTCCCCCACTTCCCTGGGATTATCTGAGAACCCTGGGCTGACACAGTCCAAGAGCCCTGGAGAGGGGCGTCTGGCTTTCCATTCTTGGTAGCCTCCACAGAGATGCTCATTGCCAGAGCTCACATGGCACACAAATAGTTGGACGGCTGTGGTGACAGTGTTCATGCTTTTTAAGCCAAAGTCAGCATATAGGATCTTCACTGCCACTTCAAGGCCATGCATGTGGTGACCTTTCTCCAGGCATCCCCAGTGTCCCCTCAGATGGTCTGTCACCTACTGGGGCACTATGTGGCACAGGGTGCCATCTGCCAACTGCCCTCTTCTCTGGCAGACAATCCAGCAAAATACACTTGGATGGGCTCAAAACACAAAGACGACCTCCTCCTTCTCCACTCCTCAAACTTTAGAGTTCATAAAACTCGCTTGGAGAACTTATTAAAACACAGATTGCTGGTCTGCATCTCAGAGATTCTGCTTCAGTAAGCCTGAGGTAGGGCACAAGAATGTATATTTCCAACAAGCTCCTACATGATGCTAATGCTGCTGGCCACTGGACCACCCTCTCTTTGAGTAGCCCTGCTTATGTTACCTTTGCTTAAAGAGGAGCGAGATGTACCTCCTCATTTTTGCATGTGAAAGAATGTAGGGCAGCAAAAAGTTCAGGACCCCAATTAATTTCTTAAGAACTTACACTGTTACACTAGTAAAGACAAAGTGGGAGAAAATAACAAAGGGAGTTTTATTTCCTGAAACACAGGTGTGCAATACTTTTCTGAGGGGGGCTTCCCTGGCAGGACTTCCTAACCACTACTGCCACCTCACACACCAGATCTTGGCTTATAAATCCACTCTCAGAAGACCAGCTGCAAGGAACTAGATGGGAAATTTCTCTTAGGCAAGTCCAGGCATCTCCTTTTGTTTACAGATTGACTAGCCACAACTAGAATGCTCCACCATTCCAGCCAGCCCAGAATGCAATGCCCACAAAAATTCATCATGAGGCAGATAGTGTCTCTAATAGCATCAAGAATTTTATATCAAGAGTGCAGGGGAAAGCAAAGGAGGAAAAAGAAAAAAAATACATGTATGGATAATACAGTTCAAAATTCAAGAGATTTGTCTCTTGCCACTATGCATTTTCACACTTTTTTCTACATTACACTTTAATCCTGTGGGTGTTTGTCCTCTGCCTTCCACTGAAATAGCCTGCTGAGGCTGTATTCTTTTTTCCTTGATGTTCTGCTGGCTTTTGGCAAAGAAGTAGCCTGGTCTCTTAGGGGAAAACACATTTATGTCTAATGTCTCCCTTCATAACCGCACCTTTACTAAACCTCATTTAAGAAATGGTCCATGAGCTCTGCAAGAATTGCTATAGTAGCACAGCACAGAGCAAAGAATGAGAGAACTTGGGAAGAAAGCATGTCACATTATTTGGAAAGTTCTGTTTCCCTACCGTATATTTATGCTTTCATAGCAAAGCTAAGCAAACCCAAATGAAGAGGGTGTTCTGGAGAGACTTAAAAAAGCAACTTCTAAATCATCTCAGTCCTGAGTAGCTGTTTTCTCTAATGTAAAATAATCTCACACTCCTCTGGGAGGCCTAAATTGCACTTAAAGGATATGGAAAGAAACAACCTGGAAAAATTTACAGTGATGCATGGGTTAGGGTAGATGTCACAGTACCAAGGGATGCCTTTAAGATTGCCATAGAGCATTTAATGGGGCAGAAGGTTGGAGACAGATCCACCACAACCAACATGATGCACCTGGAGCAACTCTACATCATGGCAGAATAAGTCTGCAGTTTGGTCTCATCATGGACACAACTTGGAAAGAGAAAGACTGCTTGCATTATTCCTATCCTGAGGCGAGGCTCAACTTAGTTATCCCGTCAGGCAAATTCTGCATTTTCCCTTCTTCAGCAGCCTGTATTATAAGTATACCAGGTATCACAGTGCACACTCACTCACTCATCATTCGACCTTTCTCTCCAGTATTATCCCTGTATGGCAGGAATCATCACGGTGCCAGCGAAACTCTTGACATGTAGGCTTTCCGTAGGAGCCCCAAGGTAACTCAGTTTCCCTCAACAACTTGGAGGAGACAGAGCAATTATCTATTCAAAAAAAAAGAATATTTTTTGTACTTAGAGCCAGTAAAACAACCTCCATAAATGTTAAAGGAAACATGAAAAAAGTACAGCTTTCAAAAAATGGACAACTGGGAGCATTTCCTCTCTCATATCAATGCAATCTCTCCCTCCCAGCAATGGCCATGCCTTCATGTCCTGTCTATATGTGAGAAAAGGGAACTGGGCAATTGAGCTATATACTTGTTAATTAATATTCTAAACAAAAGTGCTCTGCTAGAGATATTAGAAATCAAGTTTCCCACAAGACTGTCACAATGTTTTTAACCCAAAGCAATGATGCTTCGGCTTACAGCTCTGAAGGTGTCATTACTGTCTGCTGTGTCTTCATTCTCCTTTGGAACCTCTCCAATTTCCCCAGGAACACAGGTGGTTTTTTGAATAAACAGAACTAACATATTGAGCTCCATAAGCTCTATGATGTTATGCATTTCTCTCATTCACAGCTGTTACTGGCACAGCTGGAATAATGTGCAACGATAAGGTGGCTACTTAGTGAACTGGAGGTTGCTATTCAGAGTATAATTTCATAGCAAGGCATCCTCAGGTAAAGAAGGAACAGAAAATAACAAGAGGTAAGAGGTGTTCCGCAGGGGTCTGTACCTCTTTCATTATCTATGTGAGGGAAATGAAAACACGTGTTTAGGGATCCATTGAAGAATTGATGGTACTCGTCCTGCTTCGGAGGAATCACAGGCTGAGCAGATTTCATTTTATCATGAAATAATTGGTATAGAGGACCAGGGGCATGTATATACTTCTGGTATATAATAGAACCCAAAATGGTAGCTGTAATAAAAATATTTTACCACTTCTTATTCATCTAAGACTACAGGTATTTGAGGAATTCATAGGATAATATAAATTCTGTTTTATGACACCAGTGTCAGTGTTCAAGGGTTGAGATAATGCAAGCAGAATAAAAACCAAGCAAGGACCATGATGTTTATACTGCAAAGCTATGACGTCTCAGCACACAGCAATCCAGAAATTTTCTTAGCTATAATTCCTCCCTGCATGTAAAATTAATTATGAAGACTTTCAATGTTTGTTTACTGAACTTCACCTTATTATTCACAATTACCCAAGGAAATGCTTTAGTAAATGAAACAATGTCACTGTATGCCAGAAAGGTGGGAGAGACTTCTACTAAAAAATAACAGTTAAAAAACTATTGATAACACACAAGTAAACCTTTTATCAAAGGTTTTAAAATGACTTATGCAATCTGAATTGGATTTTCTATTTAAGATAGCAAATTAGACATAGAATGAAATCTCTTCCTCTCTCACAAAATGGGTAGAAATGATAGAAAAGAGGTAAAGAAAATTATTAAATATATATTTATGCTTGAAAACTAAAAGCTGAATAGATGCATAGATTAGAAAGACATACCTAAAAATCTAGAAACCAAACAGGAAGCTATAGTGGTAACAAAGAGGCCAAAGTTTTCAAAAGATGTTGCTGCTATAGATGCATATATACATATATGTATCCATATATGTATACACAAGTGTGTATGTGTGTGTGCTGATGGGAGATATTTATAAATATACTATCTATCTGCTCACACTCTAAGGGTTATTTAAAGCTTTAACTTAAAGAACAGACACAGACAGAAGATGGCGGCAACATAGGTGGGAGCAGAATCCACTTCCCCTCAGCGCCAGGGAAATACCTAGCTGATCTGAGGAGCAGAGCGAACAGCCAACAGTACTCCAGCATATACGAAGATTAGAGACCAAAGATAGAGGACATTGAAAGATCTGACGGTAAGAAGAGTGCTCAAGGACAGTAAGGTCCCCGGTCCTGGGAACGCGTGGTACAAGGGCGGCAGAAGCGCCAGCCCTGGCGCAGGGGCGGCTGCAGGAGTCTTGAGAGAGGGCCAGGCTGCGCTGTGAGCAGCCAGGTGCTTGATTGGACCAGGGGGGCTTGAAAAGGAGGAATTTCTCAAAAAGAAAAAGAAAATAGAGACACTCAGGGGCTAGTTAGAGAACTCTCCGTGGTGGCCGAGGCCCCTGGCGCCCCTCCCCCCTCCGCCCCTGGACTGCGAATGCGGAACGCTGGATAAACAGCACCGGCGCTCACCTGAGGTCCGGTTGCGCGCGGTCGCGCGCGCGCAGATTAGCGAACGGGGCCCATACATGAAACCCCGGAGGGGCGCCCACACCTGAAACCTCCGAGATCATTTGCAGCTGAGGCTAGCTGCTCCACCCACGGGCCCAGGACCTTGGAGCCGAGTGCCGTGTGGTTCAGTCCCGGGGCGGCCCCGCCCGCTCGAGAGACTCAAGCCCAGGGCGGCTGGATCGGACCCCAAGCATAGAACCTCAGGCGCAGTGGATTGCGTGCTCACCCAGCACATGGCCGGCTGGGTGTGCGTTTTCCAAACACAAAGCTGCTGGCGAGTGTACTAACTCCAGAGTCCCAAGCCCGGGCGGCTCGATTGGTCGGCCGGCGGCGGCGGCGCGCTCAGGGCACAAAATACGTCACAAACCCAAAGCGGCTGGATTCCCCTGCTACGCGCGCACGCCTACCAAGCCAAAGCGGCAGGAGCCGCTGCTTTTGCGTGTCCCAAGAACAAAGCTGCTGGATTGGCTGATCAACGGACTGATTGACTGCCAGGGACCACACCTATAAAAAAAACGGCGAAGAGTGTGACGCAGGAAGGGAGAAAAGTGAAACCAGTCCTTCCAACCACCCCCTCCAGTTGCACAGACAGGACACCAGCAGATATAACCTGACCGGTTCAAAGCCAACAGAAGATTTCTTTTCTTTTATTTTTTCTTATCTTTTTTCTTTTCTTTCCTTTCCCCCTGAATTCCTTCTTCCTCTCTCCTTTTTTTCTTTTTTTTCATTCCTTCTTCCTCCCATCCTTTACCATTTTTATGTCTTCTTCCTGCCTTCTATTTCTATGTTTTAATTTTTGTTAAAATTCCTTCTTATCTTGCCTACGATCTTTCTTTATTCCTTCTTCCCTCCTTCCTTCCTTTCCTCCTTTCCTAGTTCCTTTTTCCCTCCTTCCCATCTTTGTTTTGTTTTTTTGGGGGTGTTTTTTTTTTGTGGTTTCTTTTGTGTGTGTGTGTGTGTGTGTGTGTTTTCCTTTCTCCCCCCCTTTCTCTTTTTCCCACAGATGAGACAACAAAACCTGGAGGGCTGAAAAGACTAGAGTTAGACCGTGTTAAACACATAAACGTCACCTCAAGACCAGTGAGCACAGGAGAGTAAGGAGACAGCACCACCGAATCCCATTGGCATTCTACCATAGAAGTTCATATCATAAATCCAGGGAGTCAGAACAAAGCAATTTAAGAAGCAGAGGCCAACAAGAAGAGCCTCACAAACAATGGGAAGACAAAGAAACAATTCCCAAATGAAAGGAAAGGAGGAAGTCTCAGAAAGAATACTAACCGAAAAAGAGGCAACTCAACTATCAGATACTGAGTTCAAAGCAATGGTCATCAGGAAGCTCACTGAGCTCTCTGAGCTCAAAGAGAACTACCAGAAACTACAAGGAAACTACAATGAACTCACTGCAAACTATATAAACATGAAAAAGGAAATAGAAAATATCAACAAGAGCCAAGAGGAAATGAAGAATACAATTTCTGAATTGAAGAACACAGTAGAAGGAATTAAAAGCAGACTTGATGAAGCAGAGGATCGGATCAGCGAGCTGGAGGATAAAGTAGAAAAAAACACCCAGAAGGAGCAAGAAAAGGAAAAGAGGCTCAGAAAGAATGAAGAGGCAATAAGGGAAATGCAGGACAACATGAAACGTAACAATATCCGTATAATAGGAATACCAGAAGGAGAAGAAGAAGAGCAAGGGATAGAAAACCTGTTTGAAAAAGTAATGATGGAAAATTTCCCTAATCTGAGAAGAGAAAAAGTCACCCAAATCCAGGAATCACAGAGAGTCCCAAACAAGAGGAACCCAAAGAGACCCACTGCAAGACATATCATAATTAAAATGGCAAATTTCCAAGACAAAGAGAGGATCTTAAAGGCAGCAAGGGAGAAAAAGGAAGTAACATACAAGGGAGCCCCAATAAGGTTAGCAACTGACTTCTCAATGGAAACGCTCCAAGCCAGAAGAGAATGGCAAAAAATATTCCAAGTAATGAGAACCAGAGGCCTGCAACCAAGACTACTTTACCCAGCAAGGCTCTCAATTAAGATAGAAGGCCAAATAAAGAGTTTCCCAGACAAAAGAAGTCTAAAAGAATACAGCTCCACCAAACCAGTTCTGCAAGAGATGCTAAAGGGACTGCTTTAAGGAAAGGAAGGAAAAGAGAAAGACAGAGGAACACAGGTAGGAAATAATGGCAATGAATAACTACCTATCGATAATAACCTTAAACGTAAATGGACTAAATGCTCCAATCAAAAGACATAGAACAGCTGAATGGATAAGAAAACATGACCCACACATATGCTGCCTACAAGAAACCCATCTCAGGACAAAAGACTTACACAGACTGAAAGTGAAGGGCTGGAAACAAATTTTCCAAGCAAACGGACAGGAAAAAAAAGCAGGGGTAGCAATACTCATATCAGACAAAATAGACTTCCAAAGAAGGGCCATAAAGAGAGATCCAGAAGGTCACTTCATAATACTCAAAGGAAGAATCCACCAAGAAGACATAAACATTATAAATATATATGCACCCAACATAGGAGCACCCAAATACATAAAGAAAATCTTGGAGGAGTTCAAGAAAGATATTGACAGCAACACAATTATAGTAGGGGATTTTAACACCCCACTATCAAAAATGGACAGGTCTTCCAAACAAAAGATCAACAAAGATATTGTGTCACTTAACAATACCCTAGAGGAAATGGACTTAACTGATATATACAGAGCTTTTCATCACAAAGAAGCAAAATACACATTCTATTCAAGTGTTCATGGGACTTTTTCAAAGATAGACCACATGATAGGACACAAAGCAAGCCTCAACAAATTCAAGAAAATTGAAATCATATCAAGCATCTTCTCTGACCACAAGGGTATGAAACTAGAAACCAACCCCAAGGGTAAAAACCCAAAACACTCAAAAACATGGAGACTGAATAGCATGCTATTAAACAATGAATGGGTCAAGAACGAGATTAGGGAAGAAATCAAAAACTTCCTGGAAACAAATGAAAACGAACTCACAACAACCCAAAACCTATGGGACACAGCAAAGGCAGTCCTGAGAGGGAAGTTCATAGCAATACAGGCCTACCTTAAGAAGTTAGAAACAGTTCAAACAAACAACCTAACCCTATGCCTACAAGAACTGGAGGAACAACAACAAAGACAGCCCAGAGCAAGCAGAAGGAAGGAAATAACCAAGATCAGAGCAGAACTAAATGACATAGAGACTAAAAGCACAATTGTAAGGATCAATGAATCCAGGAGCTGGTTCTTTGAAAAGATAAACAAAATCGACAAGCCTTTAAGTAGGCTCATCAAGAAAAAAAGAGAGAGGATCCAAATAAACAGAATTAGAAATGAAAGTGGAGAGATTACAACTGATACCACAGAAATACAAAGGAAAGGATAGTAAGAAATTACTATGAAGACCTGTATGCTAAGAAATTTGAAAACCTAGATGAAATGGACACATTTCTAGAAAAATATAATCTTCCAAAACTGAATGAAGAAGAAGCAGAAAACCTGAACAGACCAATATCAGCAAAGGAAATTGAGGCAGCCATCAAGAAACTCCCATCACACAAAAGCCCTGGACCAGATGGCTTCACAGGAGATTTCTACAAAGCATTTAAGGAAGAACTAACCCCTATCCTTCACAGACTATTCGAAAAAATCCAAACTGATGGAAGACTCCCAAACTCTTTTTATGAAGCCAACATCATCCTAATCCCAAAACCAGATAAAGACACAACGAAGAAAGAAAACTTCAGGCCAATATCGCTGATGAACATAGACGCTAAAATTCTCAACAAAATATTAGCAAACCGCATCCAGCAATATATTAAAAAGATCATCCACCATGACCAAGTGGGATTCATCCCAGGGATGCAAGGATGGTACAATATTCGCAAATCAATAAACATAATACATCACATCAACAACAGCAAAGACAAAAATCACATGATCATATCAATAGATGCGGAAAAAGCGTTCGATAAGATACAGCATCCATTTCTGATAAAAACACTCAGCAAAGTGGGAATAAAGGGAGCAGTCCTCAACATAATTAAGGCCATATATGAGAGACCTACAGCCAATATCACACTCAATGGGCAAAAACTTAGAGCTTTCCCACTAAGATCAGGAACTAGACAAGGATGCTCTCTCTCACCACTCCTATTCAACATAGTATTGGAAGTCCTAGCCACAGCAATCAGACAAGAAAAAGCAATAAAAGGCATCCAAATTGGAAAGGAGGAAATGAAACTGTCACTGTTTGCAGACGACATGATAGTGTACATGGAAAACCCTATAGACTCCACTCAAAAACTACTCGACCTAATAAATGAATTTGGCAAAACAGCTGGATACAGAGTCAATACCCAGAAATCAAAGGCATTCCTGTACACCAACAACGAATTTGCAGAAACAGAAATCAGGAAAAAAATCCCATTTGATATAGCAACAAGAAAAATAAAGTACCTAGGAATAAACCTAACCAAGGAGGTAAAAGACCTGTACTCAGAAAACTACACAACACTGAAGAAAGAAATTAAGGAAGACACAAACAAATGGAAGCATGTACCATGTTCATGGATTGGAAGAATTAACATCATCAAAATGGCCATACTACCCAAAGCAATTTATAGATTCAATGCAATCCCTATTAGAGTACCCATGACATATTTCACAGATATAGAACAAACATTGCAGAAATTCATATGGAACCATAAACGACCTCGAATAGCAGCAGCAATTTTGAGAAAGAAGAACAAAGCAGGAGGGATCACAATACCTGATATCAAACTGTATTACAAGGCCACTGTAATCAAAACAGCCTGGTACTGGCATAAAAACAGGCACATAGACCAATGTAACAGAATAGAGAGCCCAGAAATAAACTCAAATCTATACGATCAATTAATATTCGACAAAGGAGGCAGGAGCATAAAATGGAGCAAAAACAGTCTCTTCAACAGATGGTGTTGGGAGATCTGGACAGCTACGTGCAAAAAAATGAAACTCGATCACCAACTTACACCATACACGAAAACAAACTCAAGATGGATAAAAGAATTAAATATAAGTCGTAACACCATAAAAGTCCTTGAGGAAAACATTGGCAGGAAAATCTCAGACATTCCACGCAGCAACATCCTCACAGACACATCCCCTAAAGCAAGGGACATAAAGGAAAGAATAAACAAATGGGACCTCATCAAAATAAAAAGCTTCTGCAGGGCTAAAGAAAACAGCACCAAATTACAAAGAGAACCAACAGTATGGGAAAACATATTTGCAAATGATATCTCAGACAAGGGCCTGATCTCCAAAATATATAAAGAACTCACACGACTCCACTCCAGGAAGACAAACAACCCAATTAAAAAATGGGCAAAGGACTTGAACAGACACTTCTCCAAGGAAGACATACAGAGGGCCCAGAGACATATGAAAAGATGCTCAGCATCACTAGCCATCAGAGAGATGCAAATTAAAACCACAATGAGGTATCATCTCACACCAGTCAGAACGGCCAACATAAACAAATCCACAAACAAATGTTGGAGAGGATGTGGAGAAAAGGGAACCCTCGTGCACTGTTGGTGGGAATGCAGACTGGTGAGGCCACTGTGGAAAACAGTATGGAATTTCCTCAGAAAACTAAAAATGGAACTGCCCTTTGACCCAGTAATTCCGCTGCTGGGATTATACCCTAAGAACACTGAAACACCAATCCAAAAGAAGCTGTGCACCCCAATGTTCATAGCAGCACAATTTACAATAGCCAAGTACTGGAAGCAACCGAAGTGCCCATCAGCAAACGAGTGGATCCAAAAACTATGGTATATTTACACAATGGAATTCTATGCAGCAGAGAGAAAGAAGGAGCTTATACCCTTTGCAACAGCATGGATGAAACTGGAGAGCATTATGCTAAGTGAAACAAGCCAGGAAGTGAGGGACAAATACCATATGATCTCACCTTTAACTGGAACATAAACAATAGAAGGAAAAAGCAAACAAATTATAACCAGAGTCATTGAAGTTAAGAACAATCTAACAATAGCCAGGGTGGGGGTGGGGGGGTGGGGGCGGGGATAGTGGGTAGAGGGGATTACAGGAACTACTATAAAGGACACATGGACAAAACCAAGGGGGAGGGTGGAGAGGGGGGAGGGAGGTGGGTTCAGCTGGGGTGGGGTGGAGGGATGGGGAGAAAAGGCACACAACTGTAATTGCATAACAATAAAAAAAAAAAAAAGAACAGACACACATAAAAACTTCAAACTTTTTAAATTTTCAAGATTTGGATTAGCTGTCTTACACTGGTCTCCGAAGGAGCCTGTTAGAATCCACAATGAGCCAAGAAGTAGTCATTCTCAGAGAACACGAACACAGCAGCAAAACACCAAGTATCCAGAAATCTAATATGATGGAGGGAAAACAAATCCACTTGTGGAAGAATTTAAACGTGAAAGAATAGAAATAATAGAGCAATATAAAAATAATTTTTAAAAATATATCTTAATATCCAGGGCAATACTAAGTGAAGATAGAAATAGTCATATGGTTTTTTTAATTTTATTTATTTATTTTTATTCAGATACAATTGTCTGCATTTTCTCCCCATCCATCCACCCCTCCCCACCTTTTCCCTCCCCCTTGATTTTGTCCTTGTGCCCTTTATAGTAGCTCCTATAGACCCCTCTCCCCTCTATCCCCTCCCCACTCCCTTCTGGCTATTGTTACAATGTTCTTAATTTCAATCTGCTCTTTGACCCAGCAATTCCGCTGCTGGGATTATACCCTAAGAACCCTGAAACACCAATCCAAAAGAACCTATGCACCCCAATGTTCATAGCAGCACAATTTACAGTACAAGTCCTGGAAGCAACCTAAGTGCCCCTCAGCAAATGAGTGGATCAAAAAATTATGGTACATTTACACAATGGAATTCTACGCAGCAGAGAGAAAGAAGGAGCTTATACCCTTTGCAATGGCATGGATGGAATTGGAGAGCATTATGCTAAGTGAAATAAGCCAGGCGGTGAGGGACAAATACCATATGATTTCACCTTTAACTGGAACATAATCAACAAAAGAAAAAAGCAAACAAAACATAACCAGAGACATTGAAATTAAGAAATAGTCATATGATTTTAAGGAATGCAGAAAATATTGCTATTTTCTATTACTATTACTATTGACTAATTGACTATTGCTATTACTATAGTAATATTTACTGACTAATGCCTGACACATATTCATATATTAAGCACTCTATGGATGTTATCTATTATTTTCTCTCACAACAATATTGGCTTCATGAAGTCAGACAGTTTTGTTTCACTTATACTATGTTCTCTAGTACCTATAGAAAAATTTCCTATACAGGGTAGGGCAAAAGTAGATTTACAGTTGTGAGTATGCAGAACACAGAGATTATTCTTGTATTATTGTTCATTAATTATCATATTATCTTCCATACAAACAACCATAAACCTACTTTTGCCACACCCTGTACATAGAAAAATTAAACAACTAATTTTTAGATAAAAGAATAAATTAGGTAATTACATACATGAAAAATTAACAGTAGTTTACTAAACAAGAGCAGTGGTTATGAAACAGGAACAAATTCTATAAAAAGAATTAGATATCTTAGATATGAGAGGAACAATGATTGCAATCAAAAATCAAAAGTTCACAATTAGTGTATCACAAATGGTCATTGCCATAGGTGATTTGCCTTCTCACAGTAACCAGATCCTAGAAAAAAATTACTCTTGGAGTTATGGTTGGCCTTTCAGAAGTTGGCAGTGTTCTCTAGGGAAGCCTTCAGAGAAATAAACATGAGCACAGCCCAGTAGCACAGCAGGGGCTAGGATTTCTGAAGCTAACCTCTGAGGTAAGAGATCTCAGGAGTCAGGTCAGGAATACACAGAAAATTAAGTCAGGAGCTGAGGTCACACAGTTGAGAAAATGCACTAGAGCATAAGGAACCTAAAGCACTGAGGATCCAGAGAGGAACTAATTTAATGAAAATCTATAGTGTGTAAGTGAAAGACAATGTCAAATGAATGAGAAGATAAGTCATAGACTGAGAGAAAATATTTGCCAAAGGAACATCTGTTAAAGTACTGCAATATAAAATGTACAGAGAACATTTAAACAATCCAATTGACAGACACCTCACCAAAGAAGATATACAGATGGCAAATAAGCATATGAAAAGATGCTCCACATCATGGAGTAGTTACTGTTTAACGTGTACAGCACAGGTGGCAAACACAAGGCTGAATCCGGCCCTCCACCTTGTTTTATCCGGCTGGCACCTTGTTTCTACCCAGTGGCAGCACCAAGCTCTCACTTAACTATTACAGAGTAGTTACATTTCTACAGTCCTAAACTTACATTCCGCCCTTTGAAGGCAACTGCAAGGCTGATGTGGCCCCTGGTGAAAATGAGTTTGACACCTCTGGTGTACAGAGTTTCATTCTGGGAATAATAAGTTCTGGAGATGAATGGTGGTGATGGCTGTACAATAATGTGAATGTACTCCATGCCACTGAACTGTACACTTAAAAATGGTTAAAATGGTAAATTTCATGTTATCTAGGCTTTGCCACAATAAAAATACTCATCAAAATACAACAAAGTTTCAGGGGAAAACAACCAGAGGTAAAGTATTCTAAAGTTCATGTATAGTTTAGGATATAGGTTAAAGTATTGTTCAGTTTAGATTTTATGTTAAATATGTGTGGTAAAGTTTCAGTGCTAACTGATAAAAGATTGAAGATAGAATGTACAATACTAAATAATAGAAAAAGTTGAGGAAAAATAATATCAAAAATTTTGAATCCAAAATAGTAAGAGAAAAAAATGAGGCAAGTAGAAATTAATAGAAAAAGTTCACTATAATAACAATCAAGATAACCGATTGGACCAAACTGAACAGTTTTTTAAAAAGAGTCATTAGATTTTTTTTTTTTACAAGTTCAGTGGGTTTGGTAAGTTTACCCCTTCCACTCCTATTTGCTGCACCTAATATTCCCTTGAAACACCAGACAGGTCCAACAGTGGCTGACAGTAAATTTCAGACCTGCAGAGTTTAAAAGTTCAGGTTCTCTGAGCATTCTGTGTTGCAGACGCACTTGTCCGAAATTGGTACCTCCCTGTAGTTGAGAAACTTTATTTTCATTTTTTTATTTTTAATTATATTTTATTGTTTATGCCATTTTAGTTGTCCTAATTTTTCCCACTTTTCCCCTCTCTAACCTCTTCCTCAGGCAATCTCCACACCATTGTGTCCATGAGTCATGCATATATGTTCTTTGGCCACTCTATGATCTCACCTTTGGCCACTCTATTCCATATGCTGTACTTTAAATCCCAATGACTATTCTGTAACTACCAATTTGTACTGTTAATCCCTTCACCTTTTTCCCCACTCCCCCAGAATCCTCTCCCAACTGGTCACCATTCCAATATTCTCCATACCTATGATTCTGTTTCTGCTCTGCTTGTTTGCTTAGTTTGTTTTTTAGATTACTTGATGATAGATATATATTTATTGCCATTTAATTGTTCTTACTTTTCTTCTCCTTCTCCTTCTCCTCCTTCTCCTTCTGCTTCTCCTTTTTTCTTTAAAGATATTTTAACATTTCATATAATACTGGTTTGGTGGTGATGAACTCCTTCAGCTTTTTCTTGTCTAAGGAGCTCTTTATCTGTCCTTCGATTCTAAATGATAGCTTTGCTAGGTAGAGTAATCTTGGTTGTAGATCCTTGCTTTTCATCACTTTGAATATTTCTTGCCAATCCCTTCTAGCCAGAAAATTTTCTTTTGAGAAATCATCTGACAGTCTTACACGGGCTCTCTTGTAGACAACTAATTGTTTTTCTCTTGCTGCTTTTAAGATTCTCTCTTTATCTTTAACCTTTGGCATTTTAATGATGATGTGTCTTGGCGTGACCCCCTTTGGGTTCATCTTGTCCTGGACTCTCTGTGCTTCCTGGTCATGTATGTCTATTTCATTCACCAAGTTGGAGAAGTTTTCTGTCACTATTTTTTCAAATAGATTTCCAATTTGTTGTGCTCTCTTCTCCTTCTAGCACCCCAATGATGCAAATGTTGGTATGCTTGAAGTTGTCCTAGAGGCTCCTTACACTGTACTTATTTTTTTTCTGTTTCTTTCTTTTTGTTGTTCTGATTGGTTGTCTTTTGTTTCCTTATATTCCAAATTGCTGATTTGACTCTTGGCTTCATCCACACTACTGTTGATCCCCTGTATATTGTTCTTTATTTCAATTACTATACCCTTTGTTTTAATAATATGAATTTTTTAAATAATATGGGGGTTGTCACTAAGTTCCCTGAGCAGCCTTGTAACCAGTGTTTTGAACTCTGAATCTAGTAGATTTCTTGCCTCCATTTTGTTTAGTTCTTTTTAGAGTTTTGTTCTGTCCTTTCATTTGGGCCATTTTTTAATTTTGTTTTGTTTTATCTCCTTATTTTGGCAACCTCGCTGTGTTTGTATCTTTGTATTTGGTAGAGGTATTACATCTCCCAGGCTTGGTAGTGTGGCCTAAAATAGTAGGTGTCCATGGATTCCAGTGACACAGCCTCCCCTATTACCTAATCTGGGTACCCAAAGTGTGTCCACCATATGGGCTGTTTACACCCCCCTCATGTAGTTGGCATGTCCAAGGTCAGCCATTGACTGTGTTCTGTCCAGGGTCACAGAAATAAGCTACAAGGTGATCTGCAGATGGCTGCTACTTGTGCTGGGCTTGAAGATGCCCAGGCAAGTCCAGGCTGTGAACCAAGTCTGCTAGTGATCATCCTAGGGCAACTTCACATGAGGTACGGAGCTTCCTGAAGCCAGATGCTGCTTATGTGAAAGAATTTAGGAAAATCTGAAGTATGGGCTGAGACAAGCCATTCCTACAGTAAAGCCACTGAAAACAGCTTGGGTGGGCCCAAAAGTTGGGTGAGGAAGGGCCTCATGGAATCACCAGGGCAGGGCAAACAATGTGAGCCAGGTTGATGGAGTCTCAGATATGACATCTGCCTGCTAACTCTGTGACTCTGTAGGGGAGGGCTCAGAAAAGGAACAATGGCCTCTGCCAGAAAGCTCTCCCATGATGCCAGACAATTCAGTTCCTCCCCATATGTCTCTGATGTTTTTCAATCTGCTGCACCCACACTGGAGCTCAGAGGGAGTAAGTCCAAGTAAGTCAGTGCATGGGCCCTTAAATAGGAATTGCCTTGGAATCCAGAAGTTTCTCTTTTCCACAGCCTCAATGCCCACTGGTTTTTACAGCCAGAAGTTGTAGGGACTTAATATTCCTGGAACTAAAGCCCTAGGCTGGAGGGCATGGTTTGGGGCTGGAACCCCTCACTCCTCAGATATCCCTCCTGATTTTTATCTGCCACACAAGGGTGTGGGACCAGCCCATTCTGCATCTCTGCCCCTCCTACTGGTCTCAAAGTGATTTCTTCTTTAACTCCATAGTTGGTTTCTTCTTTAATTTCATTGTTGTAGGACTTTCATTCAGCTCAATTTCTGATGGTTCTGAATGACGGTTGTTCTATAGCTTAGTTGTAATTTTGATATGGTTGTGTGAGAAGGTGCGGAGGGTTTACTTATAGCACCATCTTGACTGTAAATCAGGAAATTTTTACCATATTAGATTTTATAAACATGTAGGTCTTGAAGGACTCTCCTAAGTTAATATCAAGTAATCAACTCACAAACAAAATTACCAAAATCACTGCCATTAGCATCAGTAAGTATAAACAAGAAATAACAAATTTACACTCACAAAACTGCAGATGTTTAATATGTTGCAAATATCTAATAGCTGCGTGAATAATTTAAAAATAAGATATTGTCTACATAGCTGAGTATTTAGCCAAAACCCACTGGCAATAGAAAGAAATGTTTTAAAAAGTCTTCAAAAAATAAAAAATATATTTGTAAAAATAAAAAATTCTGTGGATGAGTTAAACATCACTTTGATGTAATAAAAAGAGTGCTCATAAATTAAGAATTATCCCCTCCAAATTTATTTGACATATACCAAAGAAAAAAAGGATGTGAGAAAATATAGAAAAGAGAAATGAGAGTCTGAAACAGAATAATAAGGACCAACATTAGTCTACTTGCATCCCACATAGACAACTTGAAGTGGATGGAGGAAAGGCAATATTTAATGTCTCTGAAAGAATGAAAAATATGGATCCACAGATGCATCCACAGTGAGCATGACTTCCCAAACAGGGTAAGCCAAAAGAAAATGACTTGAACAGCCAGAGAGAAAAGACAAGGTCATCTCTTGTATAGGATAAAAATAAAGATATTTTTACATTTAAATTTTGTTGTATTAAATATAATGGTAAAATTTCAATAGTAATCAATAAGAGATTAAAAGTAAAGTGTATAAAGTTGAAGGAGAAAAGGAAGTTAAAGAAACAAATTAAAAATATTAAATCCAAAAAGGTAAGAGAAAAGAAAAAATAACACAAGAAGTAATGAAAAAAGTCCAAATATATCAAGAATCAGAAAAACAAATAAGCTATACTCAGAATTTAAAAAAGAAAACATTAGTCACACAAAACAGTATAAAAATAGATAGCAACTAAATTAAAATTGAAAAACATTCAAACACACGGAGCATGGTATTAAACAATGAATGTGTTAACAATGATTTCAAAGAAGAAATAAAAAAATACCTGGAAACAAATGAAAATGAACACACAACACTGCAAAAATCTATGGGACACAGCCAAAGCAGTTCTGAGAGGAAAATTCATAGCATTACAGGCCCACCTCAAGGAACAACAAAAATTCAAATAACTAATCTAAACCTACAACTAATAGAACTAGAAAAACTATAAACAAAGCCCAGAGTAAGTACAATAAAGGAAATAATAAAGATCAGAGTGGAAATAAATGACACAGAAACTAAAAAAAGAGATACAAAAGATCAATGAAACCAAGAGCTGGTTCTTTGAAAAGAGGAAAAAGATTAACAAAGCTTTAATTAGACTCATCAAGAAAAAGAGAGGGAGTAACCAAATAAATAAAAACAGAAATGAAAGAGGAGAAATAACAACTGACATAAAAGAAATACAAAGGAGTTTAAGAAAATATTATAGAAAACTATATGCCAACAAATTGAACAACTCAGGTGAACTGAATAAATTCCTAGAAACATGCAATTTTCCAAAACTGAATCAAGAAGAGTCAGGAAACCTGAATACACTGATTACAGTTAATGTGATCAAAGCAGAAATCAAAAAACTTCCAGCAAACAAAAGTCCTGCATCAGATGGCTTCACAGGTGAATTTTACCAAACATTTAAAGAACTAACACATATCCTTTGAAACTATTCCAAAAAATTCAAAAGGAAGGAAGACTTCCAAGCTCTTTTAATGAGCTCAGCATTATCCTAAATCCAAAACAACATACACTACAACTAAAGAAAATTATAGGCCAATATCCCTGATGAACATAGATGCTAAAATCCTCAAAAAATATTAGCAAACGGAATTCATGAATATATTAAAAGATCATATACCATGATCAAGTGGGATTTATTCCAGGGATGCAAGGTTGGTATAATATTGGCCAATCAATAAACATGACACATCACATAGGCAAAATGAAAGATAAAAATCACATCATCATATCAACCAATGCAGAAAAAGTATTTGATAAAATACAGTAGTGATTTACAATAAAATCTCTCAGCAAAGTGAGAATGGAGGGATCCCATCTCAACACAATAAAGGCCATATAAAACAAACTCACAGCCAACATCATACTCAATGGGCAAAAACTAAAAGCATTTCCCTTAAGGTCATGAACAAGACAAGGATGTCCACTTTTTCCAATCTTATTTAACATAGTACTAAGTCCTAGCCACAGCAATCAGGCAAGAAGAAAAAACAAAAAACATCCAAATTGGAGAGAAGGAAGTAAAACTGTCATTATTCTCAGATGACATGCTATTGTACATAGAAAATCCTAAACACTCTACAAAAATCTCCTAGATTTAATAATGAATTTGGCAAAGTCCCAGCATACAAAAATAATATTTAGAAATTGGTGGCATTTTTATACACCAATAACGAACTATCAGAAAGAGAAGTTAAGAAAACAATCCCATTCACTAATGCAACAACAACAATAACAAACAAGGTACCTAGGGATAAATGTAACCAAGGAGGTAAAAGACTTGAACTTGGAGAACTATAGGACATTGAAGAAATAAATCGAGGAAGGTACAATAAGAGGAAGCATATATTGTGTTCATTAATTGGGAGAATTAACATCATTAAAATGTCTATACTACCCAAAGCAATCTATAGATTCAACACAATCCTTATTAAAATACCAATGGTATATTTCACAGATCTAGAAAAATATTCCAAAAATTTACATGGAACCAAAAATGACCTCTAATAGCCTCAGCAATCTCGGAAAAAGAACAAAGTTGGAGGTACCACAATACCTTATATCAAGCCATAGTATAAGGCCATTGTAATCAAAACAGCCTGGTACTGGCACATGAAAAGGTATAAAGATCAATGGCACAGAAAAGTAGCCCATGAGTCAACCCACACTTTTACGGTCAATTGACATTTTATAAAGGACATGAAGTCATACAATGGAGTAAAGACCATCTCTTCAATAATTGGTGTTGGGAAAATTGGACAAATACATACAAATAAATGAAACTAGATTACCAATTTATACCATACACAAGAATAAACTCAAAATGGATAAAAGACTTAAATGTAAGTTGCAAAATAAAAAAAAAATAGAGTAAACATAGGCAATAAAATCTCAGATATCTCACATAACAATATTTTTGCCAATAGATCTCCTAGGGCAAGGGAAACAAAGGAAAAAAATAAACAAATGGGACTACATCAAATTAAAAAGATTTTGCACAGTAAAAGGAACCATAAACAAAATGAAAAGGGAACCCACACTATGGGAGAACATATTAGCCAATGATACATCTATTAAGCGTTTAGTTTTCAAACTATATAAAAACCTTATACAATGAAACACCAGGGAGACAAACAATCAAATTTAAAAAATAGGCAAAGGATCTGAATAGATACTTCTCTAAAGAGGACATACAGATGGCCAATAGACATATGAAAAAAATGTTCAATGTCACTAATCTTCAGAAAGATGAAAATTAAAACTACAATGAGATATCACCTCACACCTTCCAAAATGGCTATCATCCATAAATCCACAAACAAGTGCTGGTGAGAATGTGGGGAACAGGGAACCCTTGTGCACTGTTGGTGCAAATGTGTACTTGTACAGCCACTGTGGAAGACAGTATGGAGTTGCCTCGAAAACTTAAAAATGGAACTGCCTTTTGATCCAGCAATTCCACTTCTGGGAATGTATCTGAAGACACTCAAAATACTAATTCTAAGGAATATATGCCCTCATATCTTCATTACAGCATTATTTACAATAGTCAAATCTGTAAACCACCCAAGTGCCCATTAGCAGATGAGTGAATAAAAACTGTGGCACATTTACACAATGGAATACTATATGACCATAAAAAATAAGAAAACTGCCCTAGCTGGTGTAGCTCAGTTGATTGAGCATGGGCTGCAAACCAAAGGGTCACAGGTTTGATTCCTAGTCAGGGAATGTGCCTGGACTGTGGGCCAGGTCCCCAGTAGGGGCCATGTGAGAGGCAACCATACATTGATATTTCTCTCCCTCTCTTTTTCCCTCCCTTCCTCTATCTCTAAAAATAAATAAATAAAATCTTTAAAAAAAGAAAACTTTATCTTTGCAACAGCATGTTTAGACCTAGAGATTATTGCGCTGAGTGAAAAAAGCCTGTTGGAGAAAGATAAGTATCATTTGATCTCACTTATATGTGGAATCTAATGAACAAAATAAAATGACAAACAAAATAGAAAAAGAGGCATGTATACATGTAACAGGCTGACAGCTGTCAGGGGATGGGGGTAGCAGGGAGTGAATGAAAGAGGGTGAAGGTTTTAGCCCCAAAACATAAATACAGACAACAGAGTGGTGATAGCCAGAGGGATAGGTGGGTGAAGGCTAGGTGGGGGTCGGCAAAGGGGGTGGAAAATGGGGACCAAAAGAGACTTTGCTTGGAGCGATGGGTGCACAATGAAGTGTGCAAAATGTTTTGTTGAGTTGTACACTTGAAACCTGTGTGTTTTTCTGAACCAACTGCAGGTAGTTAACTATTAATACGAAAGGGATCAAAGTGAATTATCCATTGAAATTAGTAAACTGAGGAGCATAATCCTGTTTGTTTAACCAGGAAGTTACAGAGTCACACTTGTCCCAGGGAACTACTGGTCTGTTCCCTGCAGGTCACCGGGGAAGGGACAAAGAAAGCAAAGGTAAGCACATGCACACTTGAAATCAAAATGGCTCAGGGGGTGGTGCTTGGCCATGGAGGCCTGTCAATCTAACCTAAGAAAGTTATCATTGGCTAGGGGATAGACCCATTAGAAGCCTGCAAAATCTTGGGAAGTAGGTTGGTTATTTTGGAAAAAGTTCCTGATTAAAACCCAGGGAAACAAAGAAGTTTTCCCTTTCTTTCACTCAGTGACCCACACTTGCCCCATTTATTTGCACATTCTCTCTCTTGCCCAGGAACACACGCAACCATGTGGGTCTAGCAGCCATATAGGCCCACGCAGACTGTGTGGGCTCCAGAAAACAACGCTTTAATATGAAACAGCAACTCTGGACTCTGGCCTTTGTTCTGGCCTTGCTGTAGAAAAGCTTGGGCTTTTTCCATGGCAGGACAGAGTAAGATGGGAAATTGGAAATCCAGGGGCAGATTTCCACCCAAATAAATCTTGCCACAACACAATCTCCTGCGTTTGGGTCCATGAAATGCTTTTCTCACAATCCCATGGAACATTATATCATGCAAAAAAATTCTAAATAAATAAATAAATAAATAATTGGTCACACTAGATTTAACAAATATATTCATTTTTCCATACCTAAAGACAATGGCAGCTGTGTGTACTAATCAACCTCCCCAAATTTCCTTCCCAAAATGTAATGAAACAATTACATACCTAAGAAAACACTACATAAAATTGTGCCCTTGTTATTTATAATAGTCAGTTCAAGCTGCCATAACAAAATACCACAGGCTAGGTCATTTAAACAACAAAAAATAAGGTGAAAGATGGCGGCTGAGTATATGGAAGCTGAGACCACTTGCTCATGCCCTCAGCATGTATTTTCAACCAATCTTCCAACAAGTAACCTGAACAATCAATGGAATCTTAGCTGATATGTACTTTTGAAGCCAGGCAGTGCAGAAGAAGCTTTGCACCATCCTATAAGAGATTTTACAAGTTGAAGGGGGAATACCCTGAGCAACGTGCCAGAAGCAAAGGATAGATCTGAAGAGAGAAAGTGCAGCTTGGTGGCTCCAAGTCCTCCTAGAGCAGGGGTCCCTGGTCCTGCACAGGGAACCCCCAATCCTACTCAAGACAGACTTGGGAAGATATACAGTCTAGGAGACTCAGGCTGCACCCACACAGCAAGCAGCACATCCACAGCTACAGCACCAACTGGGAGAGTCCAAAAGAGAAATTCTGGCTCCTAAGACTGACAGAGGCATCACAAGCGTGAGGCCAGCCCTGACCAAGAAAGACTTTTTGTCTTTTGGAGAAGTGGAGTGCACAGAGAGCTGAGCAAAGGCTCGGAGCTATAATGTGGGTGCCACATAGGGAGTTTTTTAAAGAGGGGAACAGAGAAATGGCTGAGCAGTGTCCCCACACATGTGCAGCTGCCCTGACAACAAAGAAGTTGGATTCAAAGTGCAGTTTGTGCTCACTGAACCCAGCTGGCCAGGAAGACCAGAAGGTTGCACAGCGAAGGGATTGCAGGGCCCCACCCACTGCTGCTGGTGAGCAGGTGTGGGGGCTGTGTGCACAATGGAGGGCTGGGTCTGTGCCTCCTGTGAGAGCAGCGAGCCAGGAACTAGAAGGGCTAGAGCTGAGCACCTGAGATTCCTTGCAGCCAGGCAGGGCCATCCAAACCATGAAATACTAACCTCTGGGAAGGGAAAGACACGGCCATCCCCTACCCACAGGACTGCAATCTCTGCAGAACAGTTAGGCCAGGCTCAAGATCCCACAACCAGGCTCATATTTAGGGAAAAGAACGAGAATTTCCAAAGGAGCCCTTTATGAACTTTCATCAGACGCTATGCTGGCTCCTTCTCAGACCCTATTCAACTGAAAACAGCAGAGCAGTGAGATTAGAAATTGGTGCAGCAAGAGGTAATCAGCCCACCCAGCCTCAGCCCTCACTCAGAGCTTCCATGTGGCCAAGCAAGAAAGAGCTGACCCTTTTACACAGATTGGTCCCACGCATGAAACAGACAGCTAATTCATCAGAAACTTTACGGTAGCAGAAATAATCTGGGACAGACCAAGATGTGTGGTTCAGGGGAGAGGAACACACCCACCATCTTCCCTGAAGGCTGAACAGTGCTTCCCAAGGGTGACCATGGATCCCATCTTCCTGATCACATCAGAGGCCCCTTCCAGATGCAGGTGGAGGTGGTACATGCAGTACTGTCAGATGTTAGATGAACCACCCCTGGTTCTTGTGCTGATAAAAAGTCAGCAGGGCACAACAGAGTAGAACAGCCAAGGATGAAGGAGAAAGCCACAGACTGTGGATCACTTGTAGCCTCCAACAGGCTGCCTAAAGCTAGACTGGGACACTAACTGATATAAGGAACGGATCCTAAAGAAGACAGTAGGTCAACAAACACTAGACTCTGCCAAGATGACTTCCACCCTGTTCTTTTCCATTATTTCTGCTATTTTTTTCTTATGCATAGCTTTTTAACATTGTTTGTCTTCAATTTTGTTCCTATTATCTAATTGTTTTTTATTTTATATTTTATATTTATTTTTATTATTTTTTATTTTTGTTTCAATTCCAATCTCATATTTTACTCTGCCCTTCTCATATTCCATTTTCCCTTAATTCTTCTCTTCTTTATTTTTGTTTTAAAATTAATTTTTCCCTTTGTACACCTTGTTTCTATTCCTCATTCTTACTATTACTCCCTCCATCCTCTCAAAACCATCTTTCTTTCCATTAGCCATCTTACATTATTCTTCCCTTTATTATAATATACTTATTGTTGTTTCACCTTTATTAACATTTACTCAATTATCATTGATATGGGGTTGTTGTTGCATTTCTTTAGTTCTATCCCTAGGTATTCACTATTTTATTCATTTATTTATTTTATTTTTAAATCTCATATATTACTGTTCCTCTGTCCTACTCCATTTTGCCTTCTTCCTGCCCTTATTTTCATTTTAATTTTCACCTTCTCCATTTCTTAGTCTGGTTTCTAACCCTTCCACTTATTATTTCTTCTCCCTCTATCCCATCAAAATTAGTTTACTTTAGACATCTCACAATATTTTCTTTTCTCTTCTTTCCTTTCTCTTTCTTATAATATTATCTCCCTTCCACCTTTACCAATCTTTGCTCCTTTGTTGTGGACATCGCTGAGGTGGTTGTTTTATTGCAATTTGTTTCCTATTTTTTCACTATTTTTTTCTCTCTAAATCTCATACCATACTATTACCTTGTCTTACTCCAGTTTGCCATTTTCGATCCTTATTTTATTTATGTGGGAAATTTTATTTTCACTTTTTTTTGCCTTATTTCTATTCCCTACTCTTATAATTTCTCATCCCCCTACCCTCTCAAAATCATTTTTATTCCCATTACTTTAAATTGTTTTTTTCTTTTGTATAACATTCTTATTCTTTTTTATCTTTATGAGTCTTAGCTCATTTGTTATTGATGTCATGAGGTTGGAGGTTATTTTTGCTGGTGTGGATGTTGTTTGCTGGGTTGTTTTGTTTTGTTCTGGCAACTCCTGTACAACAGCATACAAGACATAGTGGAGGCTGTGATCTCAACCAGCCAGGTGGGGAAAAAACACACCAAGGAATGAGCCCAAAACAACAAAAACCCAATTACTACCAGAGAACCCACAAAAACTACATACAGGGCATTCCTAGAGTGTCCAGCTCAGGAGTTCAGTAAACTTCACCACTGAGTCCCACAGGACTCCTACCACAGAAGACCACCCAATGAGATACGTAGTCATAGCAGATCAATCTAATATGCAGAAACAAACAAATAGAGCTACTTAAAATGGGGATACAAAGAAACAACCCCCAATCAGAAGGAATGGAGGAATCCCCAGAAAGTGTGTAAAATGAAATTCAGGAAAGAAATTAATCAGATATAGAGTTGAAACTAATGGTTCTAAGGATATTAAAGTAACTCAGTGGGAATTACAAGGAACTTAATGAGAACTATATCAGCATTACAAAGGACATAGAAACTATAAACAAGAACCAGACAGAAATAAAGAATGCAATATCTGAAATGAAGAATACACTGGAAGGAATTAAAGCAGGCTAGATGAAGCAGAGGATCAGATCAGTGAGTTGGCAGACAAGGTAGAAGAAAACACCCAGTCAGTGCAACAAAACAAGAATCAAAAAGAACAAAGATAGTTTAAGGGAGCTGCAGGACACATGAAATGTAACAATATTTGCATCATAAGGATTCCAGAAGGAGAAGAAAAGGAGCAAGAGATAGAAAACCAGTTTGAAAAAATAAGGACAGAAAACCTCCCTAACTTGTTGAGGGAAAAAGTCATGCAAGTTTAGGAAGCACAGAAGATCAAAATTAAGATAAACCCAATGAAGCCAACTCCAACACACATCATAATTAAAATGGCAAAATTTAAAGGCAAAGAGAGAATCTTAAAGGCAGCAAGGGAGAAATAGCTAGTAACATACAAACGAGTTCCAATAAGACTATCAGCTGATTTCTCAACATAACAACTATAAGCCAGAAGGGAGTGGCACAAAAATTCCAAGTAATAAAAAAACAAAGACCTACAACAAAGACTACTCTACCCAGCAAGGCTCTCATTTAAAATGGAAGGTGAAATAAAGAGCTTCCTCCCCCCAAAAAAAAATTTTTTAAAGGCTAAGAGAGTACATCTCCACCAAACCAGCATTGCAAAAGATGCTAAAAGGACTGCTTGAAGAAGATGAAGAAAGAGAAAGAAAAAGAAACACAGACACAAAGGGAAAAATGGCAATGAATAAATACCTATCATTAATAACCTCAAAATTAAATGGATTAAATGCTTCAATAAAAAAACATAGGGTAGCTGAATGGATAAGAAAACATGACCTACATATATGTTGTCTACAAGACACCCACCTCAGAACAGAAGATTTACACAGGCTGAATGTGAAGGAGTGGAAAAAAAAAATATTCCAAGCAAATGGGCATGAAAAAAAGCTGAGGTAGCAATACTTATATCAGAAAAAATTGACTTAAAAAAAAGGCTATAACAAGAGACAAAAAAGGTGACTATATAATCCTTAAGGGAGTTGTACAACAAGAGGATATAATCCTGGTAAACATATGCACGCAACATAGGAGCACCTACATATATAAAGAAAATATCAGAGGACATTAGGATGCAGATTAACAACAATACAATCATTTTATGGGATTGTAACACCCCACTGTCTATAATGGAAAAATCCTCCAAACAAAAAATTAACAAGGATATTGGGGCATTGAAAAACACTCCAGACCAAATGGACTAAATTGATATTTACAGGGCATTCATCCCAAAAAAGCAAATTATACATTCTTTTCAAATGCACATGGATCATTTTCAAAGATAGACCACATGGTAGGACAGAAAAAAAGCCTCAACAAATTCAAGGAAATTGAAATCATATCAAGCATCTTCTCAGATCATAATGGCTTCAAACTAAAAACCAACCTCAAGGAAGATACTCAAAAACACTCAAATACATGGAGACTGAAAAACATGTCATTAAATAATGAATGGGTTAAAATGAGATCAAAGAAGAAACCAAAAAGTACCTGGAAACAAATATAAATAAACACAAAACAACCCAAAACCTATGGGACACAGTGAAGGTAGTCCTGAGAGGGAAAGTCATAGCAATACAGGCCTATCTAAAGAAGGTAGAAAGTTCTCAAACAAATAACCTAATCCTACATCCACAAGAACTAGACGAATGACAAAAAACAAGGCCCAGAGTGAGTAGAAAAGGGAGGAAATAATCAAGATCAGAGCAGAATTAAATGACATAGAGATTAAAAGTATAATTCAAAGGATCAATAAATCCAGGAGCTGGTCCTTTGAAAAGATAAACAAAATTGACAAACCTTTAGCTAGATTCATCAAGAAAAATAGAGAGTGGACCCCCAAAAATAAAATTAATATGAAGAAGGAGAAATAACTCCAATACCACAGAAATACAAG
This sequence comes from Desmodus rotundus, assembly GCF_022682495.2. NCBI lineage: Eukaryota > Metazoa > Chordata > Mammalia > Chiroptera > Phyllostomidae > Desmodus > Desmodus rotundus. The sequence goes on along the minus strand of NC_071389.1, from coordinate 74,027,993 downwards.
GGATTTTAAGAAATTACTCTGAAAAACTATATGCCAAGATTTGGACAACCTGGGCAAAATGGATAAATTTCTAAGAACATACAATCTTCCAAAACTGTATCAAGAAGAAGCAGAAAGCCTGAATAGACCAATAAAAACTAGAGAAAATGAAGCACTAAAGAAAAACAATTCTTGGCAAAAATAAGACCCAGACAGGATGGCCTCACAGGAAAAGTTTACCAAACATTCAAAGAATTAACTCCTATTCTCTCAAACTACTCCAAAAAATTCAAGAATAGGGAAGACTCCCAAATTCTTTTTACAAAGCCAGTGTTATCCTATTCCAAAACCAGGTAAAGACAAAACAAAAAACAAAAATTACTGGCCAACATCTCTGATAAATGCTAAAATCCTCAACAAATATTGGCAATTCGAGTCTGGCAATATATTAAAAAGATCATACACCATGAGCAAATGGGATTTATTCCAGGGATGCAAGGATAATTAAACATTTGCAAATCAATAGAAGTAATACACCGCATAAACAGAATGAAAGACAAAAACACATGTTCATATCAATAGATGCTGAAAAAGCACTTGATAAAACCCAGCACCGATTTATGACTAAAACACTCAGCAAAGTGGGAATAGAGAGAGCCTATCATAACACAATGAAGGCCATATATGAGAAACCTACTGCCAACATACCATACTCAATGGGCAAAAGCTAAAAGCTTTCCCCCTAAGATCAGCTACATGAGACGGGTGTCCGCTATCACCATTTTTACTCAACATATTATTGGAAGCTCTAGCCACAGTGATCAGGCAAGAAAAAGAAATAAAAGGTATCCAAATTGGAAAGGAGGAAATAAAGCTGTCACTGTTTGCAGATGACATGATAGTGTACATAGAAAACCCTGTAGTCTCCATCAAAAAACTACTCAAACTAATAAGTGAATTTGGCAAAACAGTGAGATAGAAAGTCAGTATTCAGAAAACAATGGCAATTTTGTGCACAAAGAATAAAGTATCAGAACTAGAAACTAGGAAAAAAAATCCCATTTACTATAGCAAAGACAAAAATAAAGTACCTTTATTTAAGGAATAAATTTAACCAAGGATGTAAAACACCTATACTCAGAAAACTATGGAATACTGAAGAAAGAAATTGAGGAAGATACAAACAAATGGAAACATATATACTGTTTTTGTATTAGAAGAACTAATATCATTGAAATGTCCATACTACCCAAAGCAATCTACAGATTTAATGCAATCCCTATTAAAATACCAATGGGGGAAGTGTATATCAGTAGATGAGTGGATCAAAACACTGTGGTACATTTAGACAATGGAATACTACACAGCAGAATGAAATAAGGAAATCCTCCCTTTTACAACAGCTTGGATGGAACTGTAGAATATTATGCCAGTCAGTGAAAGACAAATACTGTATGATCTCACTTACAAGAGGAATCTAATGAACAAAATAACAAGCAAGCAGCATAGAACCAGAGACATGGAAACATGGAACAGACTGACAGCTGCCAGAGGGGAGAAGGGAGGAAGATACTGGTGGAGAGAAATTGAAGGGACTAGTCAAAGAACATATATAAATGACCCATGGGCACGGACAATGGTGTAGGAATTGACTGTGGTAGTGGGTATTGGGCTGGGTGGAAGAGGGCAAAGGGGGAAAAATTTGGACAACTGTAATAGAATAACAAAAAAAAAATAAAAGGAACATAAAATATTCTTTAAAAAAGACAAATGATTTCTCACAGTTCTGGAGGCTAAAAGGCCTAGATCAAGGTCTGGAGAAGTTTGTTATTGAGTGAGGGCCTTCTTCCTGGTTTGCAGACAGGTGCTTTGTCCTCACATGACCTTTCCCCTGAACACACAGGGAGAGAGCTCTCTGGTGTCTCTTTTTCTAAGGACCCTAATCCTATAGCATCAGGGCCCCACTGTTATGACCTCATTTAACCTCAATTACTTCCTTAATCCAAATCCAGCCCCATTAGGGGGTTAGGGCTTCATATACAAATTAGGAATTCAGTTCATAATATCCCCCCCTGCCCCCCCAAATTATGTCTTTCAGATATGTAAAATATACTGCTTACATCTCACAATCCCAGAAGTCTTAATTCATCCAACATCAAATATAAAGTCTAAAGTTCAAAGTCTTATCTAAATATCATATAATCAGATATGAGTGAGACTCCAGGTATGATTCATCCAGAGGCGAAATTCCTCTCTAGCTGAGAACCTATGAAAGTACCCAAGTTATTTGCTTCCAAAATACAATTATGAGACAGATATAGGATAGACATGCCATTCCAAAAGAAGAAACTGGGAAGAAGAAATAAAGCCTAGCAAGGCAGATTTCCATTAGAACTTACAGTTGCAGAATAGCCCTCTTTGGTTTGATGCTCTGCCCTCCAAAGGTCTGTGAGGGCACCAGTACCTCTAAGGCACTGGACAATAGCAACCTGGACTCTGAAAAGAAAAGGCCTAAATCTTTGAAACTGAGGAGGAAGTAGCCTGTGCCCTCAGTGGGAATGGCAGCCCTGTTGATCTCTGAATTATCTTTGGGGTCATTCTTGCCTTTCCTTCAAGGATGCTGCATGTTCACAGTGGGATAGCTCCATTGTCTGATCCTGCAGATTCTAAATCTTACAACTTTCTTTCATTCTGCTCTGTGTTTTCTGTCCTTTTTAATGCCAGCTGGCAGTGTTCCTGCTAGTACAATCTTATCTTTGTTTCTGGCTTCTTCTGGGGTGACTTTTTAAATTCACAGTTCACACCCACAGTAGTCTCCTTATCAAAAGGTTGTGCAGCCACACCCTTTATGGACTCACTAAAACAAACTTCCTCATTTATTGCAATATAGATAAACTGAAAATTTTCCAAATTTTCAAGTCTTACCAATGTCTTTGATTTATCTTACTCCTCTCACATTTTACCATAATAGTCAGGAGGACTCAGTCCACACTTTCAACATTTTGCTTAGAAATCTGCTCACCTACATACCCAAGCTTATCACTCACAAGTTCTTTCCACACAACACTGGAACACAATTCAACCAAGTTTTTCCACTCCATAAAAACAATTCCATTTCAGGAGGGGGGATAAAAAGACTCTGATGTCTCAGTTGAAAGGCCATCAGGCATGAAAGAATTCTCTCTAATTTGTGGAGTGTCAGCTTTTTTGTTCTATTTGGTCTTCATCCGATTGGATCAGGCCCTCCCACTAGGGCAATCTGCTTTCCTCAGTCTATGGATTTTAATGTTGATCTCATCAAAAAACATTCTCACAGAAACAACCAAAATATCTGGGCACTTCAGCAGACCACTCAAGTTAACACATAAAGTATATAAAATTAGCTATCACACTAATACTTGAAGGCAAAGAATGCTGAAATTGAAAAAAAAAAAAAAAAGTTAAGAGTAAAACAAGAAAATTGACCAAATCCCAGTCTGCAATCTCTCTACTCCTTCCCTACTGTTCCCAGGAAAAAGGCTTTTCAGTGAATAAAGGCAGTGTGGTGGGAGGGGGATAATCTCAAACAGATCATTTCCAAGGAAGAAATACAAAATATTATATGAAACTATCATCCTAAGAAGCACCAAATACAGATGATTTCACAATGACACTCCAAATCTTCAAACACCAAATAATCTCAATGCTGTAGGAATTATTCAAGAGTACTGAAAAAGAAGGATTTATTCCTAGGTATTTTATTCTGTGTGAAGCAATTGCAGATGGGATTCTTTTTCTTAATTTCCCTTTCTGTTAGTTCATTATTGGCATATAAAAATTCCACTGATTTCTGGATATTGATTTTGTATCCTTCTAGTTTGATGAATTCATTAATCAGTTCTACCAGTTTCTTGGTGGAATCTTTAGGGTTGTCCATGAACAGTATCATGTTCTTCTCTTCCAATTTGGATGCCTTTTATTTCTTCTTGTCTGATTGCTGTGGCTATGACTCACAATACTACATTGAATAAGAGAGGTGGAAGTGGACATCCCTGTCTTGTTCCCAATCTTAAGAGGAACACGTAATTTTGCCTGTTGCGTATGATGCTGACAGTGGGTTTGTCATATATGGCCTTTATTAGGTTTAAGTATGTTCCTTTTATTTCCACTTTGCTGAGAGTTTTTATCATAAATGGGTGCCGGATTTTACTAAATGCTTTTTCTGTATCTATTAATATGATCATGTGGTTTTGACCCAGCAATTCCACTTCTGGGGATATATCTGAAGGAACCCAAAACACTAATTTGAAGAATGTAAGCACCTCTGTGTTCATTGCAGCATTATTTACAATCACCAAGATATGGAGGCAGCCAAAGTACCCATCAGTAGATGAGTAGATAAAACAATTATGGGACACTTACACAATGGAATACCACTTGCCTGTAAAAAAGAAGAAAATTTTACCCTTTGTAACAATATGGATGGACTTGGAGAACATTACACTAAGTGAAATAAGCCATTTAGAAAAAGACAAATACCATATGATTTCACTCATATATGGAATCTAATGAACAAACTGAACCCACAAGCAAAATATAGACAGACTCATAGATAGAGAGCAGGATCACAACTAACGGGTGGGGGAGGGTAGAGGTGGAGGGATTGAGCAACAAGAAAAAAGGATTTATGGACATGGACAACAGTATGGTGATTGTGGGGAGGAAGAAGGTATAAGGGGAATAAATGATAATGGAAAAAATACAATTAAAAGAAAAATAATAAATAAATAAATAAATAAATATATTTTAAAAAAGAAAATAAAGGAAAAGTCCTATATTCCTTTCTGAAGTAAATGTTGTTAAACCAAATAAAGACTGTGCATAGAATAAAAGCAAATACTAATATCACTAATGGATATAAATTAACACAGAAACCAACATCATTTTAAGAAAGTAATAAGCAATGACCAAGTGGGTTATGTTCCTGGAATATGTTGATTCAATATTATACATTATATTAATATCATCCATCATATTAATAAATATAAAGGGGAAACACAATTATCTCCATATATGCTGACAAAATCTTTGACTAAATTTAATGCCCATTCATTATTAAAATACTCAAGAAAATATGAATTGAGAGATAGTTTTATAACATGATAATATCTCTATCTGTGGAGAGAGAAAGAGATAAAGATACAAATAGAAATACTTATGTCCTAAAGCCAGAATCTTATTTAATGAGAAAACACTATATCAGAAACAAATTACTTTATCTCCACTATTATTCAACATTATATTAGTCTATTACTAACATGATTAGACAAGAGAAAGCAATTAATGGCATATGAATGAATAAAGAAGAACTATATTAGCAGATGATATTATACCTATAAACTCCCAGAGAATCAGTGATAAAACTAACTTAAATTATAAAAGAATTCAGTAACATGTCAGAGTATAAAATTAATAGCCTTCATGTACATACATGATAAATATTTAGGTTTTTTAAAAAATTATTTTATTGTTGTTCAGTTAGTTGTCTGCATTTTCTCCCTACCCCTCTACTCCACCTTAGCCAAACCCATCTCCCTCCCCTGCTTCCACCTCCCCCTTGGTTTTGTCCACGTGTCCTTTATAGTAGTTCCTGAAAACCCTTCTCCCCACTGTCTCTTACCCCCTTCTCTCTGGCTATTGTTAGATTGTTCTTAACTTCAATGTCTCTGGTTATATTTTGTTTGTTTTTTTCTTCTGTTGATTATGTTCCAGTTAAGGGTGAGAGCATATGGTATTTGTCCCTCACCACCTGGCTTATTTCACTTAGCATAATGCTGTCTAGTTCCATCCATGCTGTCACAAGGATATAAGCTCCATCTTTCTCTCTGCTGTGTAGAATTCCACTGCATACATGATAAATATTTAGAAGACATATTGTAGAGAAAACCTCATTTACAATTGCAACAAAGAAATAAATACTTAGAATTAAATTTAACAAGAAATATGAAAAACTTGTATGATGACAACTTTAAATCTTTCCTGAAAGATATAACAGTTGGTTTGAAAAAATGGATAGACAGGCCTTTTTGGGGGTATGGTAACTCAACATTGTGGAGCTGTCAATTCTCCCTAATTTAATTTATAAATTCAATGCAATCTCAATAAACATATCAAAGAGAGATTTCAAGTATTTAAACAAATTGATACGAAAGCTCACATGGAATAACAAGAATGCAAGGTTAGCCAGGAAAACAATGGAAAAGAAAAATCTAAAAGAAAAAAAAACTACTCCTACCAAATATTAAAGCAGACTATAAAAACTCCGCAGTAATCAAAACTGTATGGTGCTGGCACTTAAACAGGCAAATAAATCAGCATAACAGAATAGAAATCCAGAAATGAACCCCCCAAATAAAACAACCTGAAGGCCATTGACTTGAGAATAGATAAATAAATAGTTACTTATACATATACATAAATAAATACATATAAGTAAATACATAAAATAAAATATTATACAGCAGGAAAATGAAGGACCTACATTTCATCAACGACATGGATAAATCCCAGAATCCTAACAATGAATGAAAAGGAAGTCCCAAAAGATTACATACACAAGTCTTAATAAACTACAAAAATAAGTAGACACAACCATATATTTTAGGCATATATCTTGTGTGTGGTCTAACTTTTTAAAAAAGTAAATGAAAAATAAACACAAAACTTAGCACAGTTGGGTTAGAGAAACAGAGATGAGGTAGGAGAGCAACACATAAATATATGTAAGTTACTGCATATGTTTCAGTTATTGACTCGGGTAGCATATCCACTGATGTTGATTGTATTATAAAAATAAATATGTACTAAATAAATTAAATAAAAAATGATACTGGCTAGAACAATAATCACTTGGAGATTGGACTAAATAATTATTTTAAATGTAGCACAAAAAAGAATATAAGACAATAAGCTCATAAGAAAATTTAAAATATTTGGAGTAGACACCCAAAATTTGATATTTCCCTAATGATACTTCTAGAAGCAAATAATAGAAAGAATGAAAGAGAGGCAATACTAGAAAAATATGGTAAATTATTTTCCAGAAATGGGAGAGAAAAATATGAGTATTTAGGTTCACAGTGCTCATTAAGTGCTAAGAAGGACAATAAATATTAACTCTCACTCAAAATACGAGAAGCACATACATAATAAAAAGGAAAATCATAACATCTACCAGAGAGAAAAGAACGAGTTTCAGAAATAATCAGAATGACATCATATTCCTTATCGCAAAATGCAAGAAAGCAGTGGAAAATTTCTAAATCCAAAAAGAAAATAACTTTGAACCTGGAATTTAATATGCAATAAGATTTGAGGGACTTCTGGCCAAGATGGAGGTATAGGTAAATGCACTTCACCTCCTCACACAACCAAAAGAAGGACAACAAATTAAAAAAAAACAAAAAATAACCAGAACTGTCAGAAAATCAAACTGTATGGAAGTCTTTACAATGAAGGAGTTAAAGAAGAAACATTCATTCAGACTGGTAGGAAGTGTGGAGACAGGCAGCTGGGGAAGAGAGGATGCTCAGCAAGGCAGCAGCTGGAGGACCAGGCAGTCCAACATTTGTGTGAGGATAAACCAGGAGGAACAACTGGGGATCTGGACAGACAATGAAACCCAGGGTTCCAGCACAGGAAAACAAAGCCTCAAAACTTCTGGCTGTGAATACCTATGGGGGCAGTAGGATGGGAGTAACTCCCAGCCTTACAGGAGAGTTGTTGAGAGACCCACAGGGTCCTAGAATGTAAACAAACCTACCCACACAGGAATGAGCACCAGGAGGGCCCAATTTGCTTATGGATAGCAGGGGAAGTTACTGAAAGCCAGCTGAGAGAGCCAAGCAAGCGGCATTGTCCCCTCTCAGACTCCTGCTCTACATACAGTGCCACAACACAGCAACGTGAGTTGCCCCAGCCTGGCCAATACCTAAGGGTCCACCATTCACAACATAATAGGCACACCGAGAAAAAATAATATGGCTGAAATGAAAGAACAGATCAAAGCTCCCAAAATAGAACTAAGTGATGAAGAGATAGTGAACCTATCAGATGCAGAGTTCAAAACACGGTAATCAGGACATTCATAGAAATGGTGGAATATGGTTGCAAAATGGAGGAAAACATGAAGGCTATGCAAAGTGAAATAAAGAAAAATATACAGGGAACCAACAGTGATGGGAAGGAAATCAGGACTTCAATCAACAATTTGGAGCAGAAGGAAGAAACAGACATTCAACTGGAACAGAATGAAGAAAACAAGAATTCAGAAAAATGAGCAGAAGCTTAGAAATCTCAGGGACAACTTTAAATGTTCCAACATATGAATCATAGGGGTGCCAGAAGGAGAAGAGGAACAGCAAGAAATGGAAAACTTAGTTTAAAAAGTAATGAAGGAAAACTTCCCCAACCTGGTAAAGGAAGTAGACCTCCAGGAAATCCAGGAAGCTTAGAGAGTCCCAAAGAAGTTGGACCCAAGGAAGCACACACCAAGGCACATCATAATTACATTACCCAGCATTAAAGATAAGGAGAGAATCTTAAAAGGAGCAAGAGAAAAGGAGACAGTTACCTACAAAGGAGTTCCCATAAGACTGTCAGCTGATTTCTCAAAAGAAATCTTGCAAGCAAGAAGGGGCTGGAAAGAAGTATTCCAAGTCATGAAAGGCAAGGACCAATATCCAAGATTTCTCTATCCAGCAAAGCTATCATTTAGAATGGAAGGACAAATAAAGTGCTTCCCAGATAAGGTCAAGTTAAAGGAGTTCATCATCACGAAGCCCTTATTATAGGAAATGTTAAAGGGACTTATTTAAGAAAAAGATCAAAACTATAAACAGTAAAATGACAACAAACACGCAACTATCAATGACTGAACTTTTAAAAAACAAACAAAAACTAAGCAAACAACTAGAACAGGAACAGAATCACAGAAATGGAGATCACATGGAGGGTATCAGCAGGGAGGGCAAAGGGAGAGAATGGGGGAAAGGTTCAGGGAATAAGAAGCATAAATGGTGGGTACAAAATAGACAGGGGGAGATTAAGAATAGTATAGGAAATGTAGAAGCCAAAATACTTATCTGTACAACCCACGGACATGAACTAAGAGGGGAATGATGGCGGGAGGGGGATTGAGGAGTGGAGGGGAATAAAGGGGAGAAAAAATGTGACAACTTTAATAGCATAATCAATAAAACATATATATTTTTTAAAAAACCTTTTTTGCTAGATGGAACCTAAAATAATAATTATTATTATTATATACAATAAGATTGAAGAGTAAACGTAATCTATTCAGGAGCAAAAGTAAAATAAAGGTATTTTAACATGGTTAAGCTCTTAGAAATTTAACTACCTTAAGACTCTCACAGAAGTAAACTTCTAAAGGATTTATATTTGATTTAGTTTTTAGAAACAAAAAGATTAAATAAATCAATGTTTCTACAAAATATGCAAGAAAAGGAATAACAAAATAGACCCAAATAAAACAGTGGAAGGAAATAAAAATAAAACCCTAAAATGATCATCCGCAAACAACAACAAAGAACAGAACTAACTAAACAAAATGAACAGGTGCCTATTTAAATACTAATAAAGTATTTCTTTGAATATGGTAAGAAACATGAAATAATAACAAGGTTCAAAATAAAGCACAGGTAAATAAATGTAGCTACATAAAGATGGTTTTAATTTATTAATTATAGTAGAATATTTCAAAATTACCAGTAAATTTGGAAACTTGTATAAAATGGATAATTTTCTAGAAAAATATAATTACCAAAGAGAAGTAGAAAACCTGAATAGACTAATTAGCACAGAATAAATTGAAAAAAAAATCCAGGGTTCTACTGTCCCGGTATTACTGGTGTCATATCAAACAAGGTTTTATCCACCTAAATACACTCAACCTTGTACTCTACTAATTTCTAGCAGTAAGAGTGTTGACACTAAAATTAACTAAAAATAGGAATTTAAGCAGCTCCCAAATTCATTCCTATTTAAAATTAATATCTGGGTTTTTTTGTACATATGGCAGCCTTTCCTAAATTTGTAAAGTTTTTTTAATGAAAAACTATAACAATGGATGTAATAAAAAATTACCTTTACTTCCAGTGGCACGCTTAGTTAATCACATTAAATTAATAATTTCTTTTGCCTTGGAATTGCTTATTATTTTGCAGATATCTCACCTTTTAGATTTCCACATATAATAATTGCCTAAGTTGTACTTGATGAGAAGATTGTAAAAGAATAAATTTATAAAAAGCTATAGAAAAACTCTTAATTTCAGTATTCTAGGTATCTAATGAAAGAAAGAGTGAGAATGAGACCAAGGTGAAAGTAACTACAATTAACAATAAACTATTAATTCTGATAATCACTGTGGTAGGCAGAAAAAAGGCCTCCCAGAGGTCCACACCCTCCTTATTTCCTGGAACACCAAATGCATTCTCTTACTTGGCAAAAACAAACAAACAAAAACAAAACAAAACAAAAAAAACTTGCACATGTCTTTATGGTTAAGAATCTTAAGATAGAGAGAGGAGCCTGAATTATCCAAGGGTTCAAGTTTAATCATATGAGTACTTAAAAGCAGCAAACTCCGTGGCTAGAGGTAGAAAGACATAGTAGAAAGGAAGGTCAGAGATATTGCAGGTGTGAAAAGAATTTGACACCCAATTGCTGGTTCTGAGATTCAGGAGGCCACATGCAAGGGTGGCAGAGAGGTTCCTAGGAGCTAAGGGATGCCCCTAGCTGACCACCAGCAAGGAACCCCCAAGTACCAAGTACAAGGCAGTCCTATGACGAAAGGAGCTGAACTCCAACAACAAGCTGAATGAGCTTGGATTCCAGCCTGCCATTGCCTTGAGTTCAGTCTTATGAGATCACAAGTAGAGAAACCAGCTAAGATGCATTGTATCCAGACTTCTGACGGAAAATGTGAGATAAGAAACAAACAATAAAAAATGGTGTTGTTTCAAGTCACTGACTTTGTGGTAATTTTTACAGCAATAGAAAATGAATACAACCACAAACTAAAACAACAAATTCCTTACCCTACACACACAAGAGTCAAATGAATAGATCAAAAAACTGGTACATTTACACAATGGAATTCTACGCAGCAGAGAGAAAGAAGGAGCTTATACCCTTTGCAACAGCATGGATGGAACTGGAGAGCATTATGCTAAGTGAAGTAAGCCAGGCGGTGAGGGACAAATACCATATGATCTCACCTTTAACTGGAACATAATCAACAAAAGAAAAAAGCAAACAAAACATAACCAGACACATTGAAACTAAGAACAATCTAACAACAGCTGGTGGGGGAGGGGACAGTGGGGAGAAGGGTTTTCAGGAACTACTATAAAGGACACGTGGACAAAACCAAGGGGGAGGTGGAAGCAGGGGAGGGAGGTGGGTTTGGCTGGGGTAGGGGGTAGGGGTGGGGAGAAAATGTGGACAACTGTAATCAAACAACAATAAAGTAATTTAAAAAATAAATAAACAAACAAACAAAACAAACAACAAAAAAAGAATTACTGAAGTCTTCCTAAGTCCACCTCCTTGACTTGGAGTACACATTCCCAAGCATTGAACTCACTGATATGAAGAACTTTCCATGAATATGTCAGCCATGTCTTTACTTTTATGTTTCAGCAAGTTATGATGAAATGAAACCTTGTTTTGCTCTGCTGGCGTTTCACCATATGGTAATGAATCTATGTTTGCTGTTATGGGCCAGATGGCACTGGGACACCAACTGCTTACAGTGTCATCCAAAACACAGAGGCAAGCAAAAATTAAGGAATCCCTGATGTTAAAATTGGAGACAAGAAGTTCCATGACCAAATTAAGGCCCATGATTTTTTTATTTGAACTGACCGTGAGCCTATTTTAGGATTTCTGTCCAAATGTGAGTCTGTGCCCTAAATTGTACCACCACTACATAGTACTGAAATCATCTTCACTATCTATGATGCCTCTACCTGTCCGTAAAAGCAATTTAAAATACTGAGACGCTCAGCCATTTGTCATTAGAAATGCCCAATTATATTATGTAACTTCATTGGAAAGTTATATAACTTCCCCAGCCCACATCTACAAGTTGATAAAAAGGTACAGATTTCACCACATGACATTTCATATCAGTTTGTATCTGATGCCAGGTGTACAATTGGAAAGGCAGAGAAACTTCCTAAGAAATTCAAGCTCTTCACCTATCATCAACATGTATTATTTGCCAGGAACATAATTTTTTAAAGTTATGTATTATTATAGACTTTTGTCAGCACATTATCTTGGTGACGTCATATGCAAACCATCCAGGAACATTTTTGAACTGGATGCTGTCTGGAGTAGGCCTGGCTAGAAGGATGATATAAACAAACTGGTTCCTGAGGTGACTTATTAGAGGCTGCCAAGAATCAGTATGTGGCTCAATAATCAAGAACAGGAGCCAATTTTTCTGAATTGACTTTCAAACCTTGACAGTCTTAATCAATAGAGAGCTGGAGGTTTATAAAAAAAAATCCAACACCTACTCGGAAAACTTTGCAGGATCCTTTCACTCTTAGAAGACTGGTTTTCTGCCTCACTAATGGAGGGTCCCAAGTCTGTCAATTTTGTCCAGAGCACAAAAGTTCTAGTCTAAGATTCCTGCTTATTATTTGCTAATTCTGAGTTAAACTCTCAAGAAAATTAACTACAGAGCCATTCTTCCTGAAGTAAAGAACTACAAGAAAAATTTCTATTAAATTATCTGGCATTAATTTTTTTCTCAGCAGCACCTGTTGAAGACTAAGAACCCATGTGCAGGTGACAATACACTTAGTTTTCAAGTTAGAACATGGAGTCACTTGGGATTTCTAAACTCACAAGCACAGCACCAAGACAACCTAATAACAAAGCACAGACTAACTGGTCACGGCTTGCTGTTACTTTCGGGGACAGGGTTGTGTGTATGTTAAGAAATGCTACTGGTCAAAGTATGCATGCACTTTTAGTACTTTTGAGTTCCTGCAGTGAGCTGATTAGCCAAGGGCAGTTTTGCAGCAAGAAAATGATGAGTTGTTAAAGAATTCTTCTTTTATCACCATTCCTCAGCAGATTTGGAGAGGTACCTCTTGGGGTGATAAAACCTGAAAAACTTTATTCATTCTTTAAAAATATTTTTTGAATGCTTACCATGTACCAGATGTTGTAAGAAAAAACTACAGAAGAAAGTTTATGTTTATAAATAGTAGGATCTCGCAGCTCATAAAGAAATTCTGCATATACCTTTATAATGAACAGTATTTACAGAAATGTCTCCACTATTTTTATGGTCGTTCAAGTACAATTTTGTCCATCACACCCCACCACACTCACCCCACCACACCCACCCTCCCCACCCATCCCCACCTCCCACCCTCGAACCTACCCCCTTTGAGTTTGTCCATGTGTCCTTTATACATGTCTCTTGATGGCCCTTCCCCTATTATCCCCTATTATCCCCCTCCCCCTTCCTCTCTGGCTACTGTCAGATTGTTCTTTATTTCAATGTCTCTGGTTGTATTTTGCTTGCTTGTTTGTTTTGTTGATTAGGTTCCACTTATAGGTGAGATCATATGGTATTTCTCTTTCACTGTCTGGCTCGGACAAGGGTTTGATCTCTAATTTATATAAAGAACTCACAAAACTCCACTTCAGGAAGACAAACAACCTGATAAAAATAAAAGTGGGCAAAGGACTTGAACAGACACTTCTCCAAGAAAGATGTCTCTACTTTTTTCCATTTTTAATTTTTTAAACTTTTTTTATTCTTGTTCAAGTACAGTTGTCTGCATTTTCCCCCCACCATTCCCCCTCAACCCAGCCATCCCCACCTCCCTCTCCTGATTCCATCCTCCCTTGATTTTGTCCATGTGTCCTTTATAGATGTTCCTGAAAACCCTCCCCCCACCATTATCCCTTCCCACCTCCCCTCTGGTTACTGTCAGTTTGTTCTTAATTTCAATGTCTCTATTTTTTGAACAAGTTTATATAACTACTTTGTTATATACCAGTCCACAATTTTATATTTCATATTTTTAAAAATTATACCATCCATCATTTCCACACACTTCCAAAGTATGCAATGATTTTATATTTTAGAATTATTTTTTACAGCATACATTTTAAACAGGTTTATAGCAAAGAATGAAACAGATAATTTATCATATTTTGCTGGGTATAATGTGTACTTTTCACCCAAATTTTTGAGGGAAGAATAAGGATGCACATTATACATGGGTATAATGAGTATATACCATGGGTGTAATAATCCCATGTATAAGGCCCACACAAATGTGGGTGTGCCTTATACATGGGAGTGCATCATACACAGAAAAATACAGTAATCAGAATACTCTCAATCATACTATAGGATAGATACATTCCATGGAAATATTCCATAGAATTTCTCTGTTCAATACTGTAGCCACTAGTGAGATATGGCTATTTAAATTTGAATCTTTAAAATTAAAAATTCAGTTTCTCAAAAAATAAATATAGTTTTTCAGTTATACTAACCACATTTCAGGTGTTCAAGAGCCACCTCTGACTAGTGGCTACCATATTGGACAGCACAAAGCATTTCTTCATCACAGAAGAAGCACATTTATAGTCATCACTGTAATTATCTTTATTCACAAAGGATGATATTTTCTGGACTTCATAGCTTAGTCTATTTTGTACAATTATACGCTGTAAAGGATTTCTGAGAACATACACACCAACATGTATTATTTACCTGTAAAAAAAAATTAGCTGTTAGAAAGTTTTAGGTGACAGAAAAGTTTTGCTCCGGGGCTGCTGCTGGTAGCATAGTTCAACCAGCCGGTGCTCTGATCCAGGGACATCAATGGACATGCACCCAGTCCTGGACTGGCTGCTGAGGGTACACTGCTTCCACCACCACGGATTTGCACTGGCCCTGGTGGATTCCTGTGCAGGAACTGAGATACCTGGAAGCACGTCTGGTTGACTCGATCTTCGGCCTAGACCCAGCCGTAATTCTGGAAATAGAATGGATGAGCCAGGTCCTGCTAATGGTGGACATAGTAAACTCTGGGAACTTGGCCAAAATCACCGCCTGCGGACACCTTCGGACAGCCATGTGTACGCAGTCAGGTGAGGAGCTGCTCCTGAGCCTGGCATCAAGGCACTGGCAACATCGTGCCCAAGATGGCAAGATGAAACAACTCGAGGAGTTCCTAAAGGCCTGTGTCTCAGATCCCTGGACTCCCCAGAGTATTGTTGCAAAAGTATCATCAGGAGCATTGTGAGAACAGACCTGCTTCTGCTACTAAAGTTAAAAAGAAGCAAGTGTCCTTAAATACCAGCATTCTTTCTTCCTTTGTCTTGATGGATAGTGGATTGATTATTTTGATAATAATATGTGAGCGCTATTCTAGTAAAGAGATGAATTTCTTTTTTGTGCAATGGCAGAAAGATGTTTACTCACTTAAAATCAAGCAAATTTACAAAAAACAAAAAACATCGCTCTTGAGGTTTTTCTCTGGCTTCTGAAGTTCATCTTGCATTGAAATCTTTGGCCTTCTGGTCTCTAGGACCATGGTGGTTGATCGACATCTAGGGCTTAGATGATCAGAATTTCTCTACTATGGCAGTGCTCATTTGTTTGTAATCGCTGCTTGATTCAGGCTCCCGAACTTGGAGAACAAAAGTGGTGTGATGTATTAATGATGACTTGCAGGCCAGGAGTTGATGTGCTTGCCAGGCATTTTTTTTCTTTTTTCCTTCTTTCTTTTCACCCTTTTTTTCCTTTCCTTTTCTTTCTCTTTCCTTCCCTTCCCTTCCCTTCCTTCTTTCTTTCTTTCCTTTTATTGAAGTAACATTGGTTTAAAACATTATGTAAGTTTCAGGTGTACAACATGGTAATTCAATAAATGTATACACTATACCGTACTCACTACCAAAAGTCTAGTTTCCATCTGTTACCATACAATTGACCCTCTTTACCCACTTTAACCCTCCCTCACGCCCTTCCCCTCTGGTAATCATTACCAAGCTTTTTCTATCACTCACCAGCCTTAGCTAGCAACAAATAAGCACACACATAGTGATAACATGCACTTGCAGGAGTAAAACAATTTTGAAGTGGGCAATGGTGTATTTTATGTCTCCTAGACTACCTAAAAATCATTCCTCAGCGTTGGCTTAGTAACTTTAGAAGGATATAGATAAAACTCTGATGATAAAAGGAAAAACTTTAAATTACTCTCTTACACATTCTCCAAACCCTGAATAAGCTAGTCTACCTGCTCTCCATCTTTTATAAGAGATATGAGTCTTGTCTGCACTAAGAAAAACCTCTTTGGAATGAGTCTGAGAGAGAAAATATAAAATAACCTCCTAAGAGAGTCTTTTATGGAGAAAATAAAATGTCACCTCTTGCAGTAGCTTAGAAATATGTTTTCCTGGAAATCAGGAGACACATGGAAGGATTTCTCCAGGCCACATGATTCTGCAGTAGTCTCTGGAGAGATTTAAGAAGTACAATTTCTCATTCTTAGAATCGTCCCTGTCCATTGCATAAATTCCTAGTGCACTCTGTCCCTAGAAAAATAACGCATTATTGTGCTCACAGGAAATGCAGTCTGAGATCCGCTTTACCTCCAATTTCCTGTTTGAGAGGTTACATTTTATAAAGCAGATTTCCAAGCTTATCCATCTAAATCTCATTGTTAAAAGCTCTGGTTCAGCCACTGTGAAGTTACACAGAGCTTGAGTCCAGTTTGAGAGTTGTCCAGAAGCCATGCTTCATTTTCACTTCTCTATGCAATTTTGGTCACTTTACTATTGGCCATATTTTCACAGAAAAGAAAATATAAATATATTTTTGTCTTTGTTAGCAATGCTCATAGAATATATTGGTTAAAACAGAAGCCTCTTGGATGAACTGTGTTTTTTCGATCATCCATGTGAAGGTGTTTTCTATTTTCTGGGATACCATACCAGAATTTGTGGTATGAAAACAGGCATTGTTTGCGAAGCCAATATTTTTAAGAAAAAAATTCTCCAAAAAGCCTCAATACATAATAGAAGAGTTGCTTCCTTTATTATGATCAGGAGGACCACATTTATATAGAAGGCTAAAAATTTAAATAAATAGAAGAAAGAATATCTAAGGAAAAGAATTTAATTAGACTCTTATTGAAATGTTTATATTTTTATGATTTTTTCCTCTAATTTGTGATTTGGTAGTACAATTCACATTAGCATCAACCTGCAAATTTTGTTTTAATTTCTTCAGATGGTTTATCCATTCAATGACAAGAATGTCTTTGATGACTTAAGACAAACTAGCAAGTATGAATCCATGGCAAAGTGGCTGCTGAATGAGGGGCCGCCCTGTACATTTTTAACATATACACAAGTTATGAAACAAGAGAGAGCGTCATATGGTAATGCTCAGCCCTTACACCACTGAGACATTTCAGCACGCACAAAATGGATATCTGATGACTTAAAAGTATCCCTTCAAAAAATCAAAATATAAAAAAAGAAGGAAATGTAAAACAGTTTTTTAAAATAATTTTGAAGTGAAAAATAACCAAAATATCCACCAAAGGACAATGGTAAATAAAAAGAAAGTTGTATAGCCATCCTATGCAATTTTATGCAGCTTCTAAAAAGAATGTCCTAATTATTATCTTTTGTGAGAAAACATCAAATACATAGTAAACAGAAAATGGTAGCATATGGAAATTTATATTATATATAAAGTTTATATATAACTGGAAAATACTTTTTTAATGTATGCAAAATTTAATATATATTCATTTCTTTTTGGAGGAACAGATCCAATTAGGTTTTTTTGTTTTATGTTAATTTTATTTTTCAATTACAATTTATATCTTATATTATTTTGTTGTAGTTTCGGGTGAATAACATAGTGGTTAGACAATCATATACTTTACAAAGTGTTCCCCCTGATATTTCTAGTACCACCTGGCACTGTACATAGTTATTAAAATGTTGCTGACTATATTTCCTATGCTGTACTATACTTCCATCCCCAGATTATTTTGTGACTGCCAATTTGTACTTCTTTTTTTTTTTTTAAGATTTTATTTATTTATTTTTTAGAGAGAGGGGAAGGGAAGGAGAAAGAAAGGGAGAGAAACATCAATGTGTGGTTGCCTCTCACACGTCCCCATCTCGGGATCTGGCCCGCAGCCCAGAAATGTGCCCTGGCTGGGAATCGAACTGGCGACCCTGTGGTTCTCAGGACAGTGCGCAACCCACTAAGCTACACCATCCAGGGCCAATTTGTACTTCTTAATCCCTTCAACTTTTTTCATCCAGCCCTCGAACGCCCTCCCTTCTGGCACACTTCAGTCTGATCTCTGTATCTGACTCTACTTCTATTTTGTCTGCTTGTTTGTTTATTTTACCCTTTAGATTTACTATAAGGGAAATCATATAGTATTTGTCTTTCTCTGACTTATTTCACTTAGCTCAATACTCTGCAGGTCCATTTATGCTACCACAAGTGGTAAGATTTTATTTTTCATGGCTGAGTAATATTTTCTTTCTCCACTCCTCTATGGATGGGCACTTGGGTTGATTCCATAGCTTGGCTACTGTAAATAACACAGCAATGAACATAGGGGAACATATATTCTTTCAAGTCAGTCTTTTGTTTTTGGGGGGGGCGTTGCATATATAACCGGAAGTGGAATTTCTGGGTCATAAGGCAGGTTAGAAATAGTTCTTATACCCAATATGTATATTTTTTTCAAAATGAAAAATATCTGCTAATGAAGTAATAGCACTCGAAAGATGACGGCTTCTTAAGGAATTTTTCATTAAATAGTTATTATCATCTTATTCCAAATAAAGTGGTGATCACTCTCAAAAAATAGTTACCCCTTAAGGAATTTATTATTACATTTTTTGTTATCTATTTATGATATTCTTTATACAGTATTGTATAAACCTTCTGCCATACTACCAAGAGACAAAAAGGCAAGATAATAAGTGATTCCTAGTTTGCAGTACTCCACTGGTCTTTTTATGATAGGCAAACTACAGTACCATCATCCCTAAATCTTTGTTGCTACCCGTAATGTCCTAATTCAGTGTTCCCCTAAGCTAGAGTCAAGCAACATAGCTTGACTATAGGGAGGAGAAGAGGGTATTGGCTTTGGAAATGAATACATTACATAAGAAAGTCCCCTGAATGTGAGATAAACCTCTTGAACAATTCATCCTTGTACTGCATCTTGACCAATGCATCTTTTAACTCCACAAAATAGGGGGTTTCACAACCATTCTTTTACTGTAATTCGTGTTTTGGATTTGAGTCAGAAATTATCAGAGAATTTCTAGAGCTATGAGAATTAGAAATATACTTTGCATTTTATCTATAATCTTAGCTGTAATAGTAGAAAGTTAAACTTGATCATTTTTAAGTCCTAGTTCTTAAACTTGTGAGGTCTTGATGCTTCAATAATTAGGTAGAATATTTGTCTCCCCATATATGTTGAGCATGTTCCTCTCTTTTATACAGCACGTACCTATTTCTAGGCATTTTAATTTCTATTGTCATAAAATATTTAGATAAATGAGCTATTCACATAGAAGATTTAGAAGATTATTAGGCTGTTTCCTAAGACTTTCTGAGGCCCTAATAAAATACTAGAAAAGGAATTAAATAAAACTGTAAAGGCATGATAAACAGCCTAGGGTTTGTGAGTTGGTGAAGTAAGCAGCAACCTAAGATTTATTGTGTGAGAAACCAAGACAGTCCCTCTTCCCACTTTTTCCTCTATAAATAGAAAAGCATAGATGCATAGATATAATTACATACCTCAAAAGTGCACGTTGCAAAAAAGATAGGAAACAAATGAAACAAGCTGTCAAGGAAAGTTACCTTTGAGTGGTAAAATTGTGGACAATTGCTATTTTCTTCTCTCTTCTCTATATGCAATCCTTAAATTTCCTATTATTACAATCAGAAAAAGTTATTTTGATACTACATATTTGTTTCTATTAATAGGCCCCTGTATGTGGTCTGCTTGAGATTTTTAGCAAGAAATAATATTAAATAATTTTAGCAAACAAGTATACCTATGACCTAAGTGCCTGTGAGCAAGAAATATGAGAAGTTTGACCTAAATATAGAAAAGCTGAATTCATATGCAACAGAGAAGGCATCTAGAGCAAAAAAAAAAAAAAAGTATATTCTGGTCAAAACTGATGGGTGGTGGGTACAGTTTATATTTCGTAGTTTATGGTAAGAGACTGTGTTTTGTCAACTTTGCAAGACCTATTCATTACACGATGTGATGAACAAAGTGATAAAAACTATAAATTTCCCATTGAGAATTTATGGGGTAATTAGAAGAAATCAGAGCAGATGTGGTCATTTGCCGTACTTTAATATATTCAGACAACATTGTGGCTGTTTGTTGAAGACATTTACTAAGAGTCTTTGTCAAATGAAGACATTTTTTCTAGACTCAGGGATCTCAAAAGCCCAATTTTTTGGAACCCTATCAGCTTTAAAAATAATTCTTGATGTGACAAGGCATATGAACAGAATGAAATTGAAACTATTGAAAACATAAAAACACATGACTGGGTTTACAAAATGTGAGCATGTTCAAACTCAACATAGACACCTGGACTGAACTGGTCTCTACTCCTTCCTCCTGTCATTGCTGCGTTAGAGATCAATGAAATCACATTCTTAGAAAAATTGCAAAGCCATGTTATGGAAATTTGCAATTTCAGAAGAAAGTTTTAGGAAAAAAAAATTAACTGGTTCTTCAACCTTCTACAAAGTGTGAGTGCTTGACTGAGGAAACTGAAGGCCAGAGAAACAGAAAGATGGAGAGGAGGAGGAGTCCAGGAAGCCAAATGACACCCTGTTGTCTGAAGATTCCATGGACCCCAAATCAACAGACTGCAGGCACATTCTCAGACACTACATACCTTCTTTTGAATCATTATGAATGACAAAGAAGAGCAAACTTTCTGTTGTGATATGTGTCAAAGGTTTTTGAAACTTTCTTATCATTGAAGACCTTATCTGGATGTCTCAGAAGGAGGAAATATCCCTGCCACTGGATTATTTAGAGGGAATTTTGAACATGTATTGACTATATTCAGATGTTTCTTGTTTTCTTCTCCTCTCTATTTTGGGGCGGGTATACCCCCAGAATAGGTGTTTTTTTTTCCAAAGCAACCATTTATGAAAATTCAGGATGTTAGATGTTTTACATGTGTTTTGATTACATTAATCCTCTTGAGGTAGCAATTATAGCCCATTTTTTCAGATGAAATGTCTGAAATCCAAGAGAGTAAAGTAATATGCCTTAAGTGTCACAGATCACAGGTGGGAGAATTGAAATGCAAATCTATATTTTCAGCCATAAAGTTCTTACTTTTCACATATACCATACTTCCTTCTCAGAGAAGTTCAAGTTTTACCTTTCTGTTAAGGCATGACAGCTTCTTATCACACTGGAATAGCACCAGGATTCCCATCTACCTATACATCATGTTAATGATGGGTCCATTGTTTCTACTTTGTGAAGAACTCTTGATGAGGAATGAATGTATAATGTTAAATGTGTTTTTTTCTATTTGTGTGGAATGCTTATATGATTTTTCTTCTCCAGTTTAAATTTTAAAATATTTACTAATATTGAAGTATTCTTAAATTGCTGGCATGAACACCACATGGTCAAGGTGTTTTTTTTTCTCTTAATATGTTGCTCAATTTAATTTGTTTCTATCTTACTTAGGATGTTTGCATTTATTCATAAGTAAAAATGGTCCACATTTTATTATGTTATTATGCAAAGTTTTTTTGTTTGTAATGTTCACTTTTTTAAAAGTCTCTGTCCATGCTTCCTAATACTTAAAATAGTTGTGGAATTATGGATTCCTTATATTGGGAAAAAGATTCACTGAAAGGGGAAAAAATGGAGGTTTCTACATCTAAAGAGTATGAATCTTATCTTTAGTTTCCATTGTTGTCTTTATTGAGCAAACTTCCAGGTAGACCTGGATCCTGGAGCTCCCGTCTTAACTTCTCAGCCTAAACTGAGGAGTTCACTTATCTCAAAGAGAACAAGAACCACCAAGAAAGAACAAGATCCCTCAAATTTTAGAGACAGGTATATGCATCTCAGAATTAGAAACTCCAGACTATTTGGCTAAACAGCTAACCACCAGCTTTCTCTGTAAAAACACATTGTTTTTCATAAACGTGTTCCAGGTATAGGGCAGCTCACTCCAAGAACCCAGGTGCCGTCATCCTTCTATTCTGCCTTTCTCCACATGTTAACAAGATGCTACAGCAGTGACGACCGTCACAGGCTGGCATGACCGTATCATGAGAAGGGAGGTATTTCCCCTCATGTGCCCATCTTATTAGGTAAAACATGCCTTAGGAGAACCTAGTAGGTATCTCCTCTAGTCTCTTTTAAAAGGATTGGATTTCATGCCCATGTCATAGATGCAAGAGCAATGAGAATACAAGTATTAGGCATCTTTGGCAGTTATGGTGCAAATGTGTTCTCACATCAAGCATTAAAGGGCAGAGAAAGGGCTGTTCTGGAGGCAACCCACCAGTTTTGGTCACAGAAGAACAGGGGAGAAGGGGCATCCTCATAAGTCCCATTGAGGAGGGAAGAAAGAGGAACAAAGAAGGGAATATTGGGGTGCAAAAGACAAAACATTGTTCACTTCCCAAGGTTGACTTAGAATTGTATTGGAGGGTGTAGTTGTCTTTTAGTATCTTGCTTATAGTAAGTAGGCATTGAATAAATTTTATCAGTCCACTAATACTCAATTTCATTATGGGGATGAGAATGCCTGACATATGGGAACAGATATTATTTATTGTAGAAGAAAAAAAATGCCTCCAATATGGCAATAAAGAATACCAATTCCTTACCATTCTTTGTATTAAGTGTGTGTGATTTAAGCTTACTACATCTGTGTTTAATCGACTTCCTACATACTCTCTCCATGAAGCCCGAGATGTACATATTAAACACAGGAGTTTTTGACAGCTCCTCCTTCCCTATGGCAAGATTGCTCAACTAATAATAACTAAGGTATCTGTTGACAAGTGCAGCTAAGAATGGGTAAAGCTTAGTCAATCTGCATCAGCCTGGTTGGCACTTTCTTTCCACTTCAGACCTGCATCACCTTGAATGATGGAACCTGGAAAATGGCTGCAGAAACTATAAAATCTGAAAGAATAGTGAATATAATCGGGCAGAGAGGACGAGTGGGGATGAATGCAAAACCAGACTCTCATTGATCAGGGGAAGGAAAATACCTTTTCTAACTACGAATGCAGCTGAAACCCATAAATTAGATTATTGAAGTAATAAGACATGTGAAATGGCTTTTAAGTCCACTACCCGCTCTTTGTAATAAATTTCAAATGACATAGAGGCTTTTAGTGGAGAGAATGATTTATTGCCATCTGCAAGAGGGAAGCTTTCAGGGATTATCTCTAAAGTGTCAAAACACTAAAAAATTAGTAAAGCTTAGTGAAGCTTGGTGACTAAACTGAGAAGCAAGCTCAAAATTTTTTAATGGAGCAAAAATACTGCAAATAAGCACTCTCACATACCAATACTTGGACATGTAGTATCGCCTAAAAATAACGCAAATTTAATATTAAATGAAAACTTTGCTTAATTAGTTAGAAAAAGTTTCCAGAGAAAATTTGATTTATTAATTTTAATGTGTGTATATATACCAAAAAGATACATAGAAAAGTATTTATTCTTACTCACTTTCAGCATGGAATGGACTAAATCCTAAACTGGCTTAACTTTTCTTGCCTCAAGCAACACCCTCCATGTATCTCTTCATCTGGAAATATCTGAGACAGTTCAACCATGAACTATCTGAGCAAGGGATGGAGGGAACTATCACGGAATTAACTTTACATCTGCTCTTTTAAAAAATATGTGTGATTAGGTAACTCAGATAAAACCTGAGGAGTTCTGAAAAAAATGCATTAGTTGCCAAGCAGAGATATGAAAGAAAATGATAGAGGAACCTGAGGACTGAGCATGAAGTGATGAGGATGATTTGGTGAAGTCTGGGACCTGGAAAGATTTCCTGGATCTGGGATTTATTCTAATGTGCTTTCCTCCCATTTGCAAAGAATCAGAAAGTTGGGAATCAAGAAATACACTTTCTCTGCAACGGCAAGATTTCACTGCCTGAATTTCAGATTCTAAACATCTGATGATCCCAGCAGATTTTTTTCGTTTTTCTCTTTGTCCTGGTCTAGGCCCAGCAGCACCTGGGGCAAAGTAGACTCAAGTACCTTTGTCCCTGCGAGCTCCACTTCCTCCCTTCTTTAACCACCAGTCCTCTCACTTGCCTAAGACATTTATTCAATTCTGACTGCAATACAATTGGCATCCATTAATTAACCATTTCCTGCATCTTCTTGTTTTCCTTCAATGTCACTTATTTTACCACCACACATACTCAGATTTAATTATCTCATCTGTCAAGACTACTGTCTAAGAAAGGAGATGTTTTTGGATATTAACACAGTCTCTTTTCCCCCGTCTTTGTTTCATGGAATTGTATTCCAATTTTTAATGATTTCTCAATTACTGTAAAATAGAAAATTGGCAAAAAAAAGTGCCTCTTTTAATTCATATAATTAAAATGAGTATGTTCCTTACACAATTTTCAAGTTGCCAATTTAAGAAATGTACATGGTTTCATTGTTAGTAAGTGGTAGGACTAATGACTAATGTGGAAGAGATCTTTACAGTTTAATGTTGCATTTTCTGCAATTCTTCTTCATATAGATGAATTCTTCCTGCAAATGATAATTAATGATCAAAAGCCACAAAAACCATTATACTTGAGGTAGCCAGTGTCTCTGAATATAGCAAGCCATACTCTCCTACTAATCACTGACTAAAATATTGTGTCTCACAGATTTATATGAATATCAAACAAATCAGGGCTTTTCAACATTCCCATTTGCACTGAATCTGAAGATGAAGAGATATAGTCCCTATCAGAAGAAATGAAATATTCCTAAAGCAAGTAGACTCAATTTTATAAATATAGGCAAGTATTTCAGTCATAGATTGACTCCCAAATCCCTGTGATCTAAATTCAGATATTAATGAGTGACTAAATATTTTCTCAGTTTCTGTGTTAACTAAAAAACTTGCATCCAGGAATACCAAACCTCACCATAGATGCTATTCAAAAATAATATAATTCATTGCAAAGTTTTTATTTCTTGAAACCCATCTGTTTTAATTATCTGTTGCTATGTAACAAACCACTCCAAATTTAGTGATATAAAATAGCAAACTTTTTATTATGGTCACGAGTTCCTGAGGTCAGGATTCTGAACAGGGCACATCGGGGATGGTTTGCCTCTGCTACAGGGCAACTAGAAGGCTCCAGTGGGTTGAGGGTGACTAGGCAGGGCAGGAGCTGCAGTCAACCAGACTCCTTCATTAACATGTCTAGTGGCCAAGTTAGGATCATCTCTACACTGGGCTCATCGAGGGCTGTCAACCAGTGTGCCTATATATAGTGTCTCCATGTGATTGGGGATTATCACAGCATGGCAGCTGGGTTCCTGAAAAAGCCCTCTGAGGTGGAGCAACTGATAAATGAGTATTCCAGGAGATCAAGGCTGGCACTGCTTGGCCTTTTCTGGCCCAGCTTCAGAAGTCATGCAGCATCACTTCCACCAAATTCTGTTGGTTATAAGTGAGTTCTGAGGGCCAGTCCAGTTTCAAAGGGAGTACAACGAGGTTCTTCTTCTTGTTGGGGGAGCTTCAAGGTCATATGGCCAATGGGTATGTAGGATGGAAAATAT
Source organism: Desmodus rotundus (assembly GCF_022682495.2). Classification (NCBI taxonomy): domain Eukaryota; kingdom Metazoa; phylum Chordata; class Mammalia; order Chiroptera; family Phyllostomidae; genus Desmodus; species Desmodus rotundus. The sequence goes on along the minus strand of NC_071389.1, from coordinate 74,002,078 downwards.
TGTTCCAGCTGTATTTAGAGTATATAATCTGTCACACCATCAAGGAAGGATATAAAATATAAAATGCATCAAACATCTTTTATATCCCATTATCTATGCTGGGCTATACGCACGTAATATCATTGAGTTACCAGCTGCTTCATGTTTCAATCCTAGCACTCGCCACATCATATTGAAAACATCTGTTTGTATTCTGTCTCCCTCACTAGTTGGCAAATTCCTTCAGAGCAAGAACTTCACTTCCATCCATTTCTATTGTCTTGCATACCTGGCATTTAGTAGCTGCTCAAGTATCTGTGAAATTTTTTAAAAAATCATCTCTGTAATACCACTATCACAAGGTAGTAATTACTCACTTAACCATGTTTTCTGTGCTAAACTCTCTGCCCATTGCTGACTTGGACTTTCTCTGATCTCCAGACTTAATCTGCCTGGCACAGAGTACATTCTCAATAAATATTTATGAAACTGAACTTTTTTCTATAAAGATGGCCCCATTCTATAAAAACCAATAATAGACCTGGTGTGAGGTTAAAGATAATTAACTACACTCATGGTCTTATAGTAATAGAGATCAAAATAATTCATTTCCCTTATCTCGTTGCTTTATAACAAACCACTTCAAAAGCTATTGACTTATAATAACAGAAGTTTTTTATCATTTGAGATTCTGTACATTGACAAGGAGGTTCTGACATTGACTGAGCTGTAGTTATTTGAGGACAGTTGACCAGACAGCACCAAGATAGTTCCCATGGTTGGCGGTTGATGCTGGCTATTGGCGGGAGCTCAGATGAGCAGCCGATGGAAGTGCCTGCACAACACCTCCCTCAGTGGCTCGAGCATCTCACAGCATGGGAGCGGGTTCTAAGCAACAGTATCCAAGAGCAAGCATCCCAAGAAAGAAAAAAATGAAAGCTTCCAGTCCTCAGAAAAGCCAGGTTCATAATTGCCACACTATAATTTAGGCCCCATTCTACTGGTTAAACGGTCACAGCACCAGTGAAATTCAAGGGTAGAGAAAGCAAGTTTTACTCTCAAGGGGAGCAGTCAAGAATGTACAGTATCTTTAGCCGCCACAGGATGGGAAGAGTGAAAGAAGAAAAGGAATAGAGACTACTTTGTTTCAACTTCTGTTTGTGAATAATTAGGCTAATCAGACACAACACAGTTGGTTTAAGTGAAGCTCAAGGCAAATGTTTTGAACTCTTCCTGCAGAGTTCAGAAACAGAAAACTTAATATTTCTCCAATTGTCTAGTAGGACCTGGTGCTCTACAAAAAGGGTTTATAGTATTTTTTTATGAAGCATTTGATATAACCTACATGAAGAGCACAACTTTATTGGACGTACAAGATCTAGTCAGAAGGTAGCCATGTAATATGGAAAAATAGAGACATTTATTGAAGAAGATACAAGAAACATTGTACATAGGACAATGAGGCCTCAATACCTTTCAAAGTAGGCACCTTGGGACCTCACACAGTTCTCCCAATCAACATCAGCTGCCCCAACTTATTTTCCTGAATATCATTGATGGCCTGAAATCTGTTCCCCTTCAAAGGTGATTTTGTTTGGGGAAAAACCAGAAGTCACAGGGAGTCAAATCTGGGATGTAGGGCAGCTAAGTCACCTGGGTGATTTGATGTTTCACCAAAAACTTATGCGTGAGATGTGATGCATGAGCAGGCACGTTGTCATGATGAAGCTGCCAATCACCAGTTGCTCTTAGCTGCAGCCTTCTGAATCATCTAAATAGTTTCCATGGAGAAATGTTCAAGCTTAACACAAAATCTGATGCAGATTTATTGCTCTACTCTCTCAGTCATTTTAAATGTGATGGCCACACAGTACACATGCTCACTCAACAGCATCTACTGCCCCCATTGACTAGTACAGTGAAGTTGTCATAGTTCACACATGTGCATTCCAGTCCACTCTCCTTGGATGCCAGGTTACACTGATGTCACGCAAACTGGTCTCACTATATTAACAATGGCTGGACTTTTTCTGGACAGACCTCATATACCAACTAACAGCCTGAACATCTGCCCATTTATTCTAATCATTGCACATTGAAAAAAAAGGTTGCATGAGAAAATAGTTATAATGTTAGTTAAAAGAGGAGAGAGAGAGAAGAAATACAAGCTTGTAGTTATAATGCCATTCCAATAATATTTTGCTTCTATGTAAATGAGTTGATGTGTTGGCATTTAGTGCAATGGTATATGAAGACTGAAATCTATTATCTTTTGCTAAATGTAGAAGAAGCTTCCTATACATCTGTGGGGGATGGATGCTCAGAGACTAAATGTCAAGGCTGGAGAATTCTCACTCCTAGAAACTTAAATGCTGTCTGTTGGGTCCTAGGGCCTCGGACCTGGTTATCTTAAACATGGAATTGTTCAGATGAGCCTTTAAATGTTGTGATACAAATGAATGGGAAGGAAAGAAAAGCTGGCTATTTCTGAGGGGTAAAGGATAGTCTGGCCTGATTTGGGGGTGGACAAGCAGCAGTTAGAAGAGTAAAGCAATTCCTCAGGATCATGAGAACAGAGTGAGAGGGTTGTAAATCCCTTCAGGGAGACAGTCCAGATGGCGACTTTAAGTGTGCTCGGAGAATAAGCTGCAGGTGGCAGGACCTCCAAGTGGAGTGTGTGGAAGGGCCACTAAAAACAGAGTATTAAGATCCATATCTCCAGAAGCCAGAGCAGACCCCCACGGGGAACAGGACAAGGGGCACTGGGAGGCACAGTCTCTAAATAAACTGGAGAGCCAGGGCCCTTCCTAGTTTCCTGGGTTGTAGAAATGCTGCGATTCTGTTCAAGCATAAGAAAAGAAGAGGCTGAAAATAACTAAGATTGGACTTCAGTCCTAATGAGTAAGAACAATGTCAGATGAAATTTGGTTGTATCGCGTATTAAGAAATGTGAGAGTACTGTTTTCTCAAGAGCAGTTTAGACCTTTGCTCTCTGTCACCCTCTCGCTTTCTCACGCATATGTGCACACACGCACCTACACATACAAAGAATACAAGAAAATTACTACAACATTAACAGTCATTATTTATATATCATTAAATTATGGCTGAAATTGTTTAAATTTTCAGGTTTCTTTTTTTTCAGTGAATATATGTTAACTTCAACATTGCAGAAATGCAGGGGAGAAAAAAGAACCTAATTAAATGACTAGCAAAAATCCCAAAGTATATCCTACTCCCTGGCAGTACCTCTTGATCTGTAATCAAGCACATGGCTTCAAGAAAAATCCAAGGAAATGAGTTTATATGTTCAAAAACAGAGCAGAAAGACTGTAGCCAAAATAGCTCTCCTATGTAGAGAAGAACTCGCTGGCCAGCGTTTACAAATGCTGGCATAAACAGTGGAACAGCTCTTATTTTAGCACGCTTACTATCTGTTTTCACTACTTTCAAAAGACTGAAGATTACTCTGAAGCAGACTCTTCAAACATTTCTTTACTCTTGTTTCAGTTAAATTAAGCTTTCTATTGAATAAAGAAAACAAATAAAACATTTGGAAACAGGATCCGTGTTACTTTTACATCTCTGGAGGCGGGGAGTTCTAGAGTGAAGTGAGAGGAAGAAGGCAACAACGAAGAGTGGGAATTGGTCAAAATATTTTTTTCCAAAAAAATAAAAAGAAGAAAGAGAAGGAGGAGGTGGTAATAACTTGTTGAATAGCAGTTATATTTTGGTGTTTCGTATCCACTAAGTTTCCCGGAATATCTTTCAGTGCTGCTGAAGTGCGGTGAGCATCTTTCATAACAGTGGGATTTCCAACCCATATTATATTAAGGATCCAGTACAATTTCACCTTCAGAAGTGAAAAAGAGAAACAATGTACAGGAAATATACAGTTTCTTCCATCATGCAGTTGAAGGCTGAGGGCAGGAATGGCAGAGGGATTGGAACCAAGGCTGAAAACATGGCACAGAGACTTCCGAGCTCATCAACTGGATTTTAAAAGGATTGTATCAGAGCTTAACTATGAAAACACAATTGAATTAGTCCAGCTTCTCCAGAGAAACAGAATCAATAGGGTGTGTGTGTGTGTGTGTGTGTGTGTGTGTGAATCTATCTAGATTTATTTTAAGGAACTGGTTGACACAATTATGGGGGCTGACAAGTTCAAGAGCTACAGAACAAGTCAGCAGTTTGGAGACTCAGGGAAGAGTTGATGTTGCAGCTAGAGCCCAAAGGCAATCTCCAGACTGAATTCCTTCTTCCTCAAAGACCTCAGTCTTTTCTGTTAAGGCCTTCAACTGATTGGATGAAGGTAATCTGCTTATTCAAAGCTTACCATTTAAATGTTGATAATATCTAAAAACCAACTTCACAGTAACATCCAGACTCATGTTTGACCAAACATTTGAATATCACAGTCTAGTCAAATTCACACAAAATTAACCATCACAAAACCAACCAAACACTTGAAAAAACAGAGAGAGAACCCAGGAGCAAATAAAAGATTAATCATTCAGATGATGAAGCAGTGGCATAATAATTTTTTTTTCTAAATATACTACTCATTAACAAAAGTTGGAGCAACAATGCAATATAGTCATTTCATGGTGGATGAAAGTTGAACTTCCTGTTAAAAGAAAGGTATCAGATTCCAACTGTTTTCTCAATCAAGTAAACATTTAAAAGTATGTTTTCTCCAAGCCAGCTTTCATGGTGACATTCTGTTTTTCTAAAAGGACCATTAATTCCTGTGTCTACCTTGTTGTTACTGCAATAGGCCTAAACCATACCTGAGTCTCAAACAAGACCCTCATCCCTTGGCTATCACACTTAACATGATTTCCTTCCATTCTTCACCTGCACCTTTGTTTGCAATCAATACATTACTTTGTTATTCTACAGACACTCTATACTATTTATTTATTTATTTATTTTCTTCTCATCTACAATGATTTTGTTTTTACTCTGCTTATCAACTGCTCATACCAACCCTTCACAGATCAGGATAACCTCTACCCACCTACTAATCAAGTTCATGTATGAATTCTCTGACTATTCTTGCCAATAGTAAGTGTTTAGTAAGTCCTTTTTAATTTAATACTTATAATATGATAAGGTAACAATACCAATGCTACTATTGCACTAAGTTCAATTCCATTAAATTTTTCTCTAAATTTTGCTGATACAAAAAGAATAGTAATATATCATCCAGGGAACTGCATTGTTGTTTAATGAGTATACAAATGATTTATAATTACAGAATCACAAAATTTTATTTTCAATAAACAAAATATCTATTAAGTCCATATTATATGTACCAAAAACTGGGCTCGGCTCTTCAGATAACATCAGAGATGCGATCACAATCTATAGGGGAAAAAATGAGACAAAAACCTAACACATTTTCAATATAACATGATACCTGTAGAATATATGAGCAAAATCTTTAGAGACCATCTAATGCAGCTCCCTTATTTTAAAGCTGAAGACACCAAGGTTCAGAAAGGAAAAACAGCTTGTCCACAGTTACACGTACATTTAAGTTCCAGAACCTGGGAATGGACCCCAAGCCATTCATTGGTTACTTCAGCTAATTAGTCTTTAGAGAGAAAATTACAAAACTAGAAAAGTTTCACCCAAATAACAGTAAATCAGCACAGCTCTACATTTTACCTGGAAAGCATCTCATCAAGCTCTCAGGATTGTTTTGGTTTTTTTTTTTTTAAGAGAACTGGCCCTGCCCGGGAGCAGTAGAACATTAATCTCACAATTAAGGCCCTGACATTGCTGAGATCTTTACCACCAGTGAGCAGCAATTATTTTTGTAGCAGAGGCCATGTACAGAGAATTGATTCTGCAGTGCATATGAAGATCCCCTATTAGCCCCACTTGATAAGTGGGAGCTGTGTTTACGCCGGCCGTGGAAGCTACAATTGCCCAATCGAACAGCCTCTCTTCATGCATAAACATCACTCCTGCTATCGCTAATAGGAAAGGGTTCCATAGTGCTGCAGAAAAGAGAGCCCACAGTCTTGTGATAAATCTGTCAAGTGTGTCGTGCTCTATGTGAAGAGCAGCACCACGGCTGATTAAATGAGCAACCTGGTGTACAGTACAATAATGCGTCAAAGCACTTCAGTGCAGACAGCTGGTTGGAAGCTCAGGGAGACAGACCAGGACTTAATATATGAGTCCCAGGTAAAAATGTCCCTACTTAAAACATCACAGTCTTCTCTTATTTGCACACCCTTCATCTCCCTTCCCTGCCCTGCCTTCTTTTGGTCACTCTCCTGGAAACAAACTTCAGTAAGTGCAGACAAGGTGTTCTATACTACATACTAAAGTGACAAACTGGAGACAAAAACATAGCTTATCTGTGGCCTGGGTGGATGAAAGACAGGCCTACAAACCTACGCCTGGCTGTCCTTCAACCTCATGACCACAAGATTGGCCATGCCTGACAGAATCCTCACAGGTCCAAGCTTTCCCTCGATTCTCCCTGCATTCCTTTGCACATCTTTCCAACAGCACATTGACATATTGTGACATAAGAAATACATATTTGGTCTTTGTCTCTGGTTTCTTGCACAGTGCTCCTTAAATCCTTGGAGTTTCTTGAGTGACAGAGGTAAGAAGAGCATCTTCTGGTATTCAGAATAAGCCTATTTCAACCACACCAGAGTTTGTGCTAATGAGGTGACTATTAAAGTATGTGAGTGTTACCAGAGGAACCAACCATGTGATTAGAGGGTTGGAACCCAACCCTTCAGCCCCACCCCTGACCTCTGGGGAGGGAGAGGGGCTAGAGACTGAGTTCAGTTACCAAATGGCCAATGATTTGATCAATAATGCTTACCTATTGAAACCTTCATATAAACACCTAATTGATGGGGTTGTGAGAGCTTCTGGATTGCTGAACACAATGAGGTACTGGGCTGCAGCTGACACCCCCCACCAAAGACAGCATGGAAGCCTTGCTCCCCTTCCCCATACCTTGTCCTTTTCATGTGGCTATTCCTGAACTGTATCTTTTGTAATACACCAGTAGTAGCAGTAAGTAAAGGGCTTTCCTGAGTTCTGTGAGCTATTCTAACAAATGATCAAACCTGAAAAGGAGGGCATGAGAACTCCCCAATACACAGCTGTCAGTCAGAAATACAAAGGTCTAGACTTGCAATTGGATCTGAAGTGGGGATCAGTCTTGTAGGACTGAGCTTTTTTAACCTGTGGGGTAACTCCAGTTACTGTCAGAATTAAATTAAATTGTAGGATACTCTGCTGGTGTCCATAGAGAACTGGGCTGCCTGGTGTGAAAAACCCAAACATTTGGTGTCAGAAACATTGTGACTAGTAGAAAACTCATTTTTCATTTACACATGTACCCCAGGTCCTCACACCACTTCACAAGTTCCATCTAAATTCTATAGGCTCCTTTCTGAGATCCTGCCTCTCTGGCATCTGCCCCAGGGCCTTGATTTGGGTCTTGCCTAACCTTTAACCTCCCTCTTTTTGCCCTCTCTTTGTCCTCCAGAAAGATAAAAAAGAAAATGACACCGGCCTAGAAAAGATACATGTGTGGTCACAATGACCACCTATATAAAAGTATTTTCAGGTAAAAGAACTAGTAATACGATTATAAGAACAAGTGGAGGGTGAAAGATTGAGTAATGTGCAAGACATTTCAGTTCAGCTTCAGATAATAATACATTTACTCCATCAACTTAAGGTGGGGATATCCAGTTAAAGATTTCTTGCAAACAACGCACAAAAATAAGTTACAATGGAAATTTGAAAAAAACAGTTCTTGAAAGCTTCATAGATTATTCATTTACTTAATTGTTTATGCATTCATTAATTCATTCATTGACATAACCTATATTTAGAGTTCACTGTACAGATATTGTGCTAAGCTCTGGGAATCTAATGTCTGCTAGAACATACAATAGCCCAAAGCCTATGGGACACAGGAAAGGCAGTCCTGAGAGAGAAGTTCATAGCAATATAGGCCTACCTTAAAAAAATATAGAAAAATCTCAAATAAAAAACCTAACCCTACATCTATAAGAACTGGAGGAACAACAACAAACAAAGCCCAGAAAGAGTAAAAGGAAGGAAATAATCAATATCAGAGCAGAATTAAATGATATAGAGACTAAAAGAACAATTCAAAGGATCAATAAATCCAGGAGCTTGTTCTTTGAAAAGATGAACAAAATCGATAAGCCTTTAACCAGACTCATCAAGGAAAAAACAGACAGGACCCAAATAAATAAAATCAAAAATGCAAGAGGAGAAATTACAACTGATACCACAGAAATACAAAGAATTGTAAGAAGTTACTATGAAATATGCCAATATTTGGACAACCTGGGCAATATGTTCTAGAAACATAATCTTCCAAAACTGAATCAAGAAGAAGCAGAACACCTGAATAGACCCATAACAACTAGTGAAATTGAACTGGTAATAAAAAAAAAAAATTCCCTTCACACAAAAGCCCTGGACTGGGAAGCTTCACAGGGAAATTTTACCAAACAATTAGGGAAGAGCTAACTCCTATCCTTCTCAAACTATTCCAAAAAAATTGAAGAAGAGGGAAGACTCCCAAACTCTCTTTATGAGGCTACTATTATCCTAATTCCAAAACCAGGTAAAGAAACAAAAAAGAAAGAAAACTACAAGCCAATATTGCTGATGAACATAGATGCTAAAATCCTCAACAAAATATGGGCAGTTCAGATCCAGCAATACATTCAAAAGATCATACACCATGATCAAGTGGGATTCATCCCAGGGATGTAAGGGTAGTATAATATTTGCAAATCAATAAAAGCAATATACCACATAAACAGAATGAAAAACAAGAACACATGTTCATATCAATAGATGCGGAAAAAGCATTTGATAAAATCCTGCACCCATTTATAATAAAAACACTCAGCAAAGTGGAAATAAGGGGAGCCTATCTCAACATAATACAGGCCATATACAAGAAACCTACTGCCAAAATCATATTCAATGGGCAAAAACTAAAAGCTTTCCCCCAAGAGCAGGAACAAGACTAGGGTGTCTGCTTTCTCCACTCTTATTCAACATAGTATTGGAAGTTCTAGCCACAGTGATCAGACAAGAAAAAGAATAAAAAGCATCCAAATTGGCAAGGAGGAAGTAAAACTGTCATTATATGCAAACAACATGATAGTATACAAAGAAAACCCTATAGTCTCCACCAAAAAACTATTCAACCTAATAAGTGAATCTGCAAAACAGCAGGATACAAAGTCAATATTCAGAAATTGAAGGCATTTTTGTACACCAACAATGAAATATCAGAAACAGAAACTAGGAAAAAATCCTATTTACTATAGCAACAAGAAAAATAATGTACCTAGCAATAAACTTAACCAAGAAGTAAAAGACCTGGTCTCAGAAAACTATAGAATATTAAAGAAACTAAGGAAGATATAAATAAATGGAAGCATATACCCTGCTCATGGATTGGAAGAATTAACATACTACCTGAAGCAATCTATAGATTCAATGCAATCCCCATTAAAATAACAATGACATATTTCACAGTTTTAGAACAAATATTTCAAAAATTTATATGGAACCAAAAAAGACCCCAATTAGCCTCAGCAATCTTGAGAAGAACAAAGTAGGAGGGACCACAATACCTTATATCAAACTATAGTAAAAGGTCATTGTAATCTAATAGTATGATACTGGCATAAGGACAGACACTTAGATCAATGGAACAGAATAGAGAGTCCAGAAATAAACCCAAGTCTCTATGGTCAATTAATATTTGACAAAGGGGGCAAGAGCATAGAATAGAGTAAAAAATAGCCTCTTCAACAATTGGTGTTGGAAGAACTGGAATGTTACATGCAAAAAAAATGAAACAAGACCACCAACTTACACAATACACCAGAATAAAGTAAAAATGGATAAGAGACTTATACATAAGCTACGACACCATAAAAATCCTAGAGGAAAACATAAGCAGTGAAATTTCTGATATCCCATGAGCAATATTTTCACTGATATATCCTCTAGGGCAAGGGAAATAAAGGAAAGAATAGTCAAATGAGATTACATCAAGCTAAAAATCTTCTACACAGCTAAAGAAACCACCTACAAAATGGAAAGAGACCATTTGAGAAAACATATTTGCCAATAATACCTCAGACAAGGGTTTGATCTCCAAAATATATAATGAACTCATACAACTCAAACCAAGAACATAAACAATCCAAAAAATAATACATAAATAAATAAAAAGTTGCCCAAAGACTTGAACAAACACTTCTCTAAGGAGGACATACAGGGGGCCCATAGGCACATCAAAAGGATGCTCAACATCCTAGACATCAGAGAGATGCAAATTAAAACCACAATGAGATACCACTTCACACCAGACAGAATGGCCATCATTAACAAGTCAGCAAACAGCAAGTGCTGGTGAGGTTGTGGAGAAAAGTGAACCCTAGTACACTGTTGGTGGGAATGCAGACTGGGGCAGCCACTGTGGAAAACAGTATGGTATTTCCTCAAAAAATTAAAAATGGAACTTCCTTTTGACACAGCAATTTTGCTGGGATTATACCCTAAGAATCCTAAAACACTAATTCAAAAGAACCTATCCACCCCAATGTTCATAGCACCATTATTTATAATTGCCAAGTGCTGGATACAGCTTAAGTGCCCATCAGTAAATGAGTGGATCAAACCACTGTGGTATATTTACATAACGGAATACTATGCAGCAGAAAGAAAGAAAGAATTCATACCTTCTGCAACAACATGGATAGAACTGGAGAGTATTATGCTAAGTGAAATAAGCCAGTCCATGAAAGACAAATACCATATGATTTCATCTATAAGAGGAAACCAATGAACAAAATAAACAAACAAGAAAAATAAAGCCAGAGGCATGGAAACAAGGAACAAACTGACAGTGACCAGATGGGATTGGGGAAGGAGATGAGGGGGGAAATGAGGGGAAGGGTCTATTCAAGGAACATGTATAAATGATCCATGAACATGGACAACAGGGTGGGGATTGACTGTGGGAGTGGGGGGTGGGCAGGGGAGGGGAGAGCAATGGGGATAATTGGGACAACTGTAATAGAACAACAGTAGAAAAAATAATAATGTCTGCTAGAGATATCTTCTCTGTCCTCAAGGAATTTATAGTCTGCAATAAGACCGCGGCATACTTTTTCCTTTTTTGTAAAAGTTTAGTAATAAATATGTTAGGCTTTGCAAGCCATTGGGTTTCTGTTGCAACTCCTTTCCTGCCATTGTAGCACCAAAGCAGCCATAAATAATATGTAAATGAGTTAGAATGACTATGTTTCAATAAAACCTTTTTAGGGAGCCTGCAATTTGAATTTCATATGCTTTTCACATAACACACAATATCATTCTTGTTTTGATTTTTTCCAGCTATTTAAAAATGTAAAAGCTCACAGCCCATACAAAAGAGGAGGTGTGCTGGATTTGGCTCCTGGGCTCCAGTTTGCCAATGCCTGGTGTACATGGTGAGGCCCAGGAGTGAGTAGACCTTTCTTTTTCCATTAGCACTGACAAGAAAAAAAGTAGCTGCTGTCAATTACTAGGTTTGGTGGTTCAAGGCAAATTCTGGGTTTGATTGTGTTACCTATCAATAGAAAGCTACCGTGTTGCTAGGGGTCCCAAAACATTTTTCACAAAAATGAACACCATTCTTGGTGGCATTATTCTTCATCAATAAAATGAGATTAAATCTTCTTCCCTCTTACTATTGTTGCTAGGATTAGAAATAATGCTCATAAAGTACCTAGCATGCTACCAGAAATAGAATTTGCTCTATACTAGCTGCTGTAAAAAAAAATTTACTTGCTGCTAGGGGTGTACAGGGTACTTGAAAAATTGTTCTTCCATTTTAATATGTATAAGGGCATTCCTTTTTGTCCTTCCAATAAAGATTTGTATTTGGTTTGTTAACTGGTTGGTCAATATTTTCAAGTTAAAATGTCATCATTACTATCATTATTACTTTAACATTCACTACCCTTGTTTAATTTTGACTGTATGTTATGCTCATTAACTCTCTTTTTAAATTATTAGTAGTATTTAAAATAGAAACAGAAAAACCATGTAGATGGGGGCTAGTTTTGCACATAGCTTATGCCCCAAAGGAGAGATTATATAAATATAGACAGTACTTCTCTCTATTCCTTAGAGTGCCACTACCCTAAAAAGATCTGTTTTGGATTGTAGTAGGATTCTGGGCCTAAGAACAACACTTTGCTCTGTAGATTGAATATTTGTGCCCCACCTCCCAAAACATCCTATGTTAAAACCTGATCCTCAATGTGATAGTATTTGGAGGTAGAGCCTTCAGGAGATGATTAGGTCATGAGATGGAGCCTTCATGAATGTCATCAGCGCCATTATAAAAAGACCCCAGAAAGCTCTCTTCCTGCCATGTAAAGACACAGCCAGAAGACAGCCATCTATGAACCAGAAAAGGGGCTCTCACCAGACACTAAACCTGCCAGTACCTTGATCTTGGACTGCCCAGTCTCCAGAACTATGAGAAATAAATTTCTGTAGTTTATAAGCTATCCAATCTATGGTAATTTGTTATAGCAGTCCAAACGAATGAAAAAATCTTGCCCTGTGACCCAAGATGGCAGCAGAGTAAGTGGAAGCTGCATAAACCTCCTCCCAGGACCAATCTGGAACTACAACTAAATTGTAGAGAAATCCTGCTGAATAACCAACTGAACATGAGATAGAGGGTAACCTTATAACCAAGGACAGACAGAAGAAACTCTTTACCACCACGAGACTGGTAGGGAGTGAAGAGGAGGCGTGAGAGGGCTGGCTTGGCTCCCAAAAGCATCAGTTGAGGTCAGAGGGATATTTCAGTGGCTGGGTGGTCTCCTTGAGAAATATAGGGTCTAAACACCAAGCTGGGCTCCCCAGCCTACAGCACCAGCCAGGAAAGGAATCCAGATAACATCCAGGTGTGGAAAGCACTGGGTTTTCTGTCTGCCAGGGAGAGACAGCTGGAGACTCAGGGAGCATCTTAAAGGGTCAGTGCACAAAATTTCATTTGCAGCCTCCAGCAGAGGCAGGGCAAAATGAGAGCAGAGTGGACTAGAGACATGCAAGGAGAGTCTTGAGCAGGTGGCTCTGGGGAGACAACTAAAGGAACAGCTGCCAGGATCCCTGTGCTGAGTCATTCTCCATACTGCAGAGGCCATCTTTCTCAGGCAAAGCATTCCCCTCCAAGTGGCATCAGCCTGAGGGAAATCAATAGCCTCACCTGCAGGAAACTCTGCCCCACCATGTGGTGCTTAAATCCAGCTGCTGAGTATCACTTGAGGCTATATTACTGATTAAGTTTAACAATTAAGGGATTGCTGGAAGCTTGGAGAATTAGGCTGATCATACCCCTGGGCCTGGTGTGGTAGCTGCTGGCCTTAGTGCAGAGTATGGTTATTTCTGCACATGAACAGGCCCAGCAGAGAGAGGCACATGATGTGGATCACTGATAACTCCAAACAGGTTGCTCAGGGCTCATCACAGGCTGGATTTGACATAGGCCTGCCCCAGACTCTTTGCAGATCTACCTAATACATAGAAAAAAATACAAAATGGCAGCCAGAATGAGAAGACAAAGAAACAGACCCTAAATGAAAGAACAAGAAAATCCTCCAGAAGAACTAGATGAAATGGAGGCAAGCAATTTATTAAATAGAGAGTTCAGAGTAATGATTATAAGGATGCTCAGCAGTATGAAAAAAAGACATAAGAACCATAAAAAAAGGACCAGTCAGAAATAAAGAATGCAATACTGAAATAAATATTACAGTGGAAGAAATGAACAGTAGGTTAGATGAAGCAAAAGATCAAATCAGTGATTTGAAGACAAGGTAGAATAAAACGCCCAGGCAGCACAGCAAAAAGTAAAAAGAATTCTAAAAAGTGACTAGAGCTTAAGAAACATTTTGAACAACATGAAACATAGCAACATCTGCATCACAGGAATACCAGAGAAGAGAGTGAACAAGGGATCAAGAACCTATTTGAAGAAATAATGACCAAAAACTTCCCTAATCTGGTGAAGGAAAGAGACACACAAGTCCAGGAAGCTCAGAGGGTCCCAAACAAGTTGGACTCAAAGAGGCCTATACCAAGACACATCACAATTAAAATGAAAAGGCTTAAAGACAGGGAATCTTAAAAGCCACAAGAGAAAAGCAGGTAGTTACATAGAAGAGAGCACCAATTAGACAGTCATCTGACTTGTCAACAGAAACACTTCAAATGAGAAGGGAGTGGAGTGAAATATTCAAGGCAATGAAAAACAAGGACCTACAACCAAGGCTACTTTACCCAGCAAGGCTATCATTTAAAATTGAAGGAGAAATAAGGAGCTTGCCAGACAAGAAAAAGTTAAAGGAGTTTGTTAACACCAAGTAAGTATGCAACAAATGTTTAAGTGCTTCTTTTAAGAAGAAGAAAAAGAGAGGGAAAAAAGAAACAGGAAAATAGTCTAACAATAAAATGGCACTAAATACATACCTATCAATAATCACCGTAAGGCAAATGGCTTAAATGCCCGAATCAAAAGATACAGGGTAGATGAATGGATAAGAAAACAAAATCCATATATATCCTGCCTCAGAGAGACCCGCCTCAGATCAAAAGATACACACAGACCAAAAAAGGGATGGAAAAACATATTTCACGCAAATGGAAAGGATAAATAGCTGGGGTAGCAATACTTATATACAACAAAATGGACTTTTAAATGAAGGCTATAGAAAGAGACAAAGAAGGACATTACATAATGATAAAGGGAACAATCCAACAAGAGAATATAACCCTACTGAACATTTATGCACCCAAAATAGGGGTACCTAACTATGTAAACCAAATCTTGGTGGACATAAAAGGAGAAATCAACAGAAATACAGGCATAGCTGGGGACTTTAACACATCGTTGACTTCAATGGATAGATCTTCCCAGCAGAATATCAACAAGGAGACAGTGGCCGTACAGGACACACTAGGTCAAATGGATTTACTTAATATCTTCAGAACATTTCACCCCAAAGCAGCAGAATGTACATACTTTTCAAGTGCAAATGGAATGTTTTCTAGGATAGATTACATTCTAGGACACAAAGTCTCAATAAATTTAAGAAGATTGAAATCATATCAAGCATCTTCTCTGACCACAATGCTATGAAACTAGAAATGAATCATAAGAACACTGAAAAACACACAAAGACATGGAAGCTAAATAACATGTTATTAAACAATGAGTGGGTCAACAACGATATAGAGGGAGAAATCAAAAGATACCTTGAAAAAAATGAAAATGAGGATACAACAATCCAAAATCTGTGGGACACAGGGAAAGCAACCCTAAGAGGGAAATTTGTAGCATTACAGGCCTAGCTCAAAAAAAAAAAAAGCTCAAATAAACAATCTAACTTTACACTTAAAGGAACTTGAAAAAGAACAACAAACAACAACAACAAAAAGAAACCCAGTTAAAAAATGGGCAAAGGACCTGAATAGACACTTCTCCAAAGAGGACATACAGATGGCCAATAGAAATAAGAAAAGATGCTCAAAACACCACTAATCATCAGAGAAATGCAAATTAAAACCACAATGAGATACCATCTCACACCTGTGAGAATGGCCATCATCAATAAATCAATGAACAACAAGTGCCAGTGAGGATGTGGAGAAAGGGGAACCCTTCTGCACCGTTGGTGGGAAGTCAGATTGGTGCAACCATTGTGGAAAGCAGTATGGAGATACTTCAAAAAAATTTAAAATGGATCTGTGTTTTGACCCCACAATCCTACTTCTGGGAATATAGCTGAAAGAACCCCAAATGCTGATCTGAAAGAACATAAGCATCCCTATGTTCATTGCAGCATTATTTACAATCGCCAAGATAAGGAAGCAGTCGAAGTATCTATCAGTAGATGAGGGGATAAAACTATGGGACATTTACACAATGGAATACTTCTCAGCTGTAAAAAATAAGAAAATTTTACTGTTTGTGACAGCATGGATGGACCTGGAGAACACTATGCTGAGTGAAATAAGCCAGTCAGAGAAAGACAAATACCATATGAATTCACTCATATGTGGAATCAAATGAACAAACTGAACTAACAAGCAAAATAGAGACGCATAGAGAGCAGGATGACAGCTAAGAGGAGCAGGAGGTTAGGGGGTGGAGGGACTGAGCAAAAAGGTGAAATGACACATGGACATGGACAACAGTGTGGTGATTGTGTGTAGGGAGAGTAATGAGGGGACTAAATGGTAATGGAAAAATACAATAAAAAATTAAAAAGAAAAAAGAAACCTTGCTCCTTCACCTACACACATACACACACTTACCATCCCCCAACAAAACAATAAATTCAGCCCTAATTACATCAGCATATTCCTGAACCTCTAAATTTTCCTCATATCACATACATGAAACCTGACCTTTATGAGAAAGTTTCCACCAGAACCAACTGTCCATTGTCCATACTTTTAAAACCTCAGCTAACACCCAAAGAATTCATTTTTTAATGGGTCCATAATTTTTAATTGTATTTTTTTCATTACCATTTAGTCCCCTTACACCCCCTCCCCCTGCCCACAATCACCACATGGTTGTCCATGTCCATGAGTCCTTTTTCCTTTTTGCTCAATCCCTCCACCCCCTACCCTCACCAAATTAAATAGGATAAAGGCTACAGCCTTATAACTCTTCTTGTATTTTAAATAATTTGATATGACTCTCAAAAGAACTGGCTGAAAGCACATTGATCCTTAGAGTTATACAATTATCAGTTCCCTTCTTAGGTTGATACAATTCCCTTATTAAGACCAGCTTAGGATAATGTTAACAAATAGCTAGGCCTAGTGGGTAATTATTAGAAATAACACTTTGGCATTAGCCATGTTGAAATAAAACTAGTGTATTTCACAAATGTCTTCCAACTGAGCAGGATTTTTTAAAACAGAATACCTCATTCAGTTATCTGGGAGAATATTTTTACTTAATCATTATTTTAAAAAGAGATATTGACTTGACGGTGTGGCTCAGTTGGTCGGGTGTCATCCCACAAAGCGAAATGTCGTTGGTTTGATTCCTGGTCAGAGCACATGCCTAGGTTGCAGGTTCAGTACCCAGTCCCAGCACACACAAGGGGCAACTGGTCGATGTTTCTCTCCCACATCAGGGTTTCTCTCCCTCACCTTCTCCCTCCCTTCCCCTATCTCTAAAAATAAATTTTAAAAAAATTTTAAAGAGGCATTGAGTATCTAATTTCATACTTGGCATTATGATAAGTGCATGATGTACGTAATTCTCACCTAGTACTTTAGAACTGAATTAGCACTATTGTTTTCACTATATAGATAAGGAAAATTTTGGATTAAAAGTGTAAGTAGCCCACATTTCCACAGGTAGTAAGTGATAAATCTGGGATTGGAATTTTGGTCTGCCTGACTTAAACACAAATGGAGCTAATGGCTAAACATTTTTTCTCATTAACAGATTGGTGCTGATGAGCCCAAAAGAAAGATGCAAAGTTTTTCTAAAGTCAGATGCTCCAGGGCTCTTAGACGGTGCGAGTGCACAATTGGTAATGACAGTGCTTGCGGGTTTGGGGGGTTTTTTAGGTTAAAGCTTTCATACTCTGCATCCAGAAGGCTAAGATCTTCTCTGAGTACGTGTTCAAGCACATTAAGAAATTAATTATTTTTATGAAATAATAATAGCCATATTTATAACCATTCTCACAGCCAACCTCCATAGGTAAGAGTAAAAGTTGTATCTAAACATTTCACAATAATCTGTATGTCTGGTGTCTAAAGCATGTGAACTTTTTAATACAATGCAAGAGGCTCTCCCCTTGTCTAGTTAGATAATTTAATGATAGATTCACTTTGATTCTGAAGTTGATTAGAAATCTAACTGAAGTAGAGGAGCAAGAGAAAAATTTTCACTGAATTAAGTTTAGTCATTAAAAACAAATGCATCAACTCTATTAACTTGGATTTTATAAAAATGCCTTCTCTGAATTACAGTTTCATGCTGTAAGTTCAGCTTTTATAGTCAACATATAGTAGCTTCCATTTTTGGAAGGACTTTGCATCTGTTCTAAAATAACTGAATGCCTTGTTTATCATGTTATCTAATGCCCCCTACACAGAGATCCAAATGATAGATTCCTTCAAGAATTTGTTTTGTAGTTTTCTTTCCAGTATAACTTGTAGCCTCCCAAATTACTATTCGATAAACAACATCTAACCCTCTGGGTTTTCTCTACTGTTTTTATGCCAAGCCTATATTGTGCATTGTCCTTCGTGAAATACAGAGCCAAATGAAGTCACAGCTACAGTAATCAACTAATCGCAAGTTTCTGTTTAAGTTCTCCTATTTCTCTAAATCATCTTAGATATAATCTGCTTTTTTTATTGTCAACCTTAATTGTCCAATCACACTTATATTCTAATATCATAAAATATTGCTTATACTACAAGGTAAGATCAATAGATAACTAGAAGATAGATGGATGAAGAGCTGCCCATGCATCATAAATATACACAGTCATGGGTAGTATGGTGAAAAGGAGGTTGAAATGGGAACTTGATTGATTAGTAAGCAATTATCTTCACAGAAAACAAAACAAAACAAAGAAAAACTCTTCTTCATTGTTTTATGCTGCCTGCTGAAACACTGGCAGGTCATTTGCCACAAATAAGACAAAATTGTTTGGGCAAGTATGTCAAAGCCATCAGTTCATTGGGAAAGCAACTTAAAATGCATATCACATTGATTAGTCCTCAAGGGAAACACACTGAAAGGCAGTAATGAAGAACTAGCACTCTCCTGTCCGACTGAGAACACTAGCAGGAGCCCCATAAATACGGGCAGGTGCCACTATCGATATCTCCGTGTCACTCTGTGAGTATGAGGCTAAGTTGTCTTCATGTGTACAAAGCCGTGTCTCGATTGCTGAGTCAGTGCTCAGGCCACACCTGCCAGTCCTTACTCCCTTACATTATCTGGAAATAAAGGTCACGTCTTAAAATAAAGAAACAAGTTCTAAATCAACGTGATACATTTGTCACTGTTACGGAATTGAGTTTTAAAATATGCCCTATGTACAATTCAGGTCACTTCTACAAAGTGGATGGTGGTGTCTATGTAAAATAGAAAAATGTCAATAGGTGGAATTCCTCCAATTGTAGATCATTATGGGAAGAGTAACAGGTGAAAGAAGAGTAGCCAGCAGGATATACTTAGTTACAAAAATATATATAATGCCTTGGGTAATAGTAAAATAGAATAATTAGTCAACTCTAAAAATATGAACAAATAAAGATGTACACTGAGTACCAAGATCCAAGAGCTATAATACGTTTAAGTACAATGGGGCACTGCCTTCACACAACTATTTCTTTCCATTTATTTAATTAAACAAATTTAATGAACTGCTGCTGTACATGAGGTATTTTCTGGAAAGAACACAAGAATAAGTTAAACAGTCTCCATCTGTCTTCAAGGATTTTGTGAGTTGTAGAGATTTCTTAACATGCTAGGTACAAATGTACTGTACTTTTAAGGTAAGAAGCCTCTGAGTCTGTACCTGGCTCTGTCCATCCTCTCTTAGTTCTAGGCTGCTGCCTTATCCAAGTCTGACTTTGTTTTATCCATCCCACTTTTTTAGTACTTTACAAGATTCTATTCTTCCTCAGAGTAAGAAGCTTTATGCTTATTTCTCCATTTCCATACTTTGTTTCTTCACGGCCAATTGGCAAGAGACTTTCAGGAAATCTTCCTCACCGTGGTCTGTACCTCTGAGGTCAAATGGCAACACCCCACTTACTCCCAAGTAGCTTTTCCACAGACCTTGAAATCCATGAAATTGCACTACCTTACACAATGCTAAATGTTTAATACTAACAATTGGATGCTTCTGATTTTATGACTCATTTTTTCTTCTTTTTTAGTCATTTAAAGGACTGTTTTAAAACAAAATTGCATGATAATTATTCTGTATGATGCAAAGAGCAGCTTCTGACTTCTTTTGTCATTTCAGACAATTAAACACACACTTGAGACTCCATTCCTGTTTCACAGGTGTGCAAGTTACCCCTAAAAATAGAAAATACAGGATTTCAGAGTTTATGAAGAATTATACATTTTTTTTCTGCCAACCAGATTAAGTCCTATTTAAATCATTGTCAGCCACATGTCACATTATCTCAGAAAGGGTATACATATGGAAAAAATAAAGGAAAGGAAAGACAAGAATTCTCCAAACCCTGGGTCAGCCAAAAGGATAGCTTAAAATGTGATGGGTTTATTGTTTGTTATGTATGTGGATTATCCATTATTTGGACATAAGAAAAAGTGCACAAATACTGAGTTTTGATGTCCCTATGAGCTGTGATTTGAACCTCTGCAAACTTGGGCATGAAATAATATATGGCTACTTACTAATAAGGTTATCTAATCTGCATATTGTAAAGGTGCTTGGAAATCTATTTCAAAAGAATTACTGCTGGATTTCCAGTGCTAGCAATATGGCCAACTAAGTCTGAAAGCCCTCCCAGTGCAATCCCTTAAAAATAGTTGATAAAAGATAATCAAAAAAGTCTTTTGAATGATTAGGTGAGCTTTCAAGAATTAGAAGATAATCTCAAGAAGACAAAAATAAAATAGACTACAAATTAAAGTGGTAGTACATGGGCGTACTCTGTGTGGAGCAGTCTATCTTGTTCACCTAGGAACTGGATTTTAGTATCCATGTGATGACTGAATGTAAGGTCATCCCTTAGGTAAAAAGAAAAAAGGAAGTTAGGAAAGAAATTAGCTCATAAAACCAAGCTCTTTGAAGAGAATTACAAGGGAAAGAATACGAGGGGGAAATGTATGCCAGTATACACAGGGAAGGAAAAAGAAAGACCATGGAAGATTGGACAAAACAAACAAACAAAAGGCCCTCTTGAAAATACAAACCCACCATGTGATCTCCATTTCCATGATTCTGTTCATGTTCTACGTGTTTGCTTAGTGTTTTTTTGTTGTTGTTATTGTGTTTTAGGTTCAGTTCTTGATAGTTGTTTTGAGTTTGTTGTCATTTTAATGTTCATAGTATTGATCATCTTTTTCTTAGATAAGTCCATTTAACATTTCATATAATAAGGGCTTGGTGATGATGAACTCCTTTAACTTGACCTTATCTGGGAAGCACTTTATCTGCCCTTCCATTCTAAATGATAGCTTTGCTGGATAGAGTAATCTTGGATGTAGGCCCTTGCCTTTCATGACTTTAGACTGTTTTTTCCAGCCCCTTCTTGCCTGCAATGTTTCTTTTGGGAAATCAGCTGATAGTCTTATGGGAACTCCTTTGTAGGTAACTCTCTGTTTCTCTTGCTGCTTTTAAAATAGATTCTATCCTTATCTTTAATCTCGGGTAATTTAATTATGATGCTCCTCCTTGGGTCCTGTTTCTTTGGGACTGTCTGAGCTTCAGTGGGGAGGGGAAGGGGAAGAATGGGGGAAAAGGTACAGGAAATAAAAAGCATTATTGGTAGGTACAAAGTAGATAGGGGAGGTTAAGGATAGTATAGGAATTGGAGAAACCAAAGAACTTATATGTATGAGCCATGGGCATGAACTAAGGGGGGGAATACTGGTAGGATGGGGGTAGAGGGTGGAGGGGAGTAAAGGGAGAAAAAAATGGGACAACTCTAAGAGTATAATCAATAAAATATACTTAAAATAAAATAAAATAAAAATAAAAAATAAAGAAAATATAGAACCTCGGATAGACAGAAGAATCAGCTCCAGCACAACCTGTCTGGTAAGGAGTGCATTAGAGATTCAAGAGGGCTATCTGGGTGACCACAGGCAGCAGCACTGGAGGGATAATTAGCAGCCAGTTGGAACCCCCTGAGAAGAATGGGGTCTAAACCCTAAGCTAGTATTCACAGCCTAGAGCACCAGAGGCCAAACAGTACACAGATAACAACCAGTGACAAAAAGGAGCAGGGTCTCAGAGACAGACATCTGGAGATGCAAGAGCTGTTTAAAGGGCCAACACTCGAACTTTCATTTGCAGCCTCTTACCCTGGGCTCTGACAAAGGCGGGGGCAGAGTGTGCTAGTGATATTACAGAACAGACCCGGGGATAGGGGGAAATGATATACTATTACCAAAAGGACGCAGCCTTGTGCTCTGAGGGTCCCCCACCCTGTATTAGGTTCACCTTTCCACTGCTAGGGAAAAGATGTCTCTCAATGCCAGAGATTGGTGAAAAGGAAAGGGATTATTTATTTAAAGAGTTATACAAACTTAAGAGTAAAAACTTAATGTCTTCATTGAGATCCTAAAGTCCTTTAAAATACCCACAAATGCACAGTTCTTCCTTTTCCCCTCTGCCCAGTCCCAGGTACCATATCTCAGGAAAAGACGTAGAAGTCCGTGGTCAGGCAGCCTCTCAGTTCCAGCACCATCACCTGTGTCACCACCACGATCTCCAGTTAATCCAAAACCAATGTGGCACTTTCTCATGGCCCACCAGCAAGAATCCTTTCACCTCTTCCAGGCAAAGTCTTTCCTGCTGCCTAAACCACGTGGCAAAAAGGGAGTACCTCAAAGCCTCAGGGTACCAAAAAGCCCGAGCACAGCTGCCCGTGCCTGGGTTTAAATCCCAGAGCCAATCATCCTCTGCAGCATGATTTCCAACTTCTCCCACAATCAGTTACACCTGCCAGCATTCCCGTATTCTTCCAGCTTTACTGGGCTGCCGTAGTAAGTCCAAGTAGGCATGGCCCCATGGCATGGAGCCAATCATCTCCAAGCTCTCAAGCAGGCACTGTAACCAGGAGGAGTTGCCTCCCACTTACACCCTGGGTGGAAGTCACTCCCATCCCTCTGGCTCAAAGCAGGTCCATAGCTATTTAACATATCCATGAAACCAGTTAAAACTTATAGATATGTTAAATGACCATGCCAGAGGTTAGCTGCAAAGCTGTTACTATGCAAAACAGCTCTCAATGGCCCTGCTCCAGGTGTCCCACCATCTCCAGCTCAGATTTGTGGGGGTGAGGACATCCTATATATATTTTTCTAATATTTCCTGGACACCCTGATTTCTGGACCTCATCACAAATCCCCACATAAGGGCCCCCATGGCTGCACCCTGCTACAGTGACACCTGAAGAGAGACTGAGGACGGAAGCTTTGAGGCAAGAACTGAGAGAGTAGACGCTAGGATCCTGATGCTGAGCCAACCCCCATACTGCAGCAGCCATCCTGCTCAGGCAGACCACCCCCTTCCAAGCAGCAGCAGCTTGAGGGGAAACCATAGCCCCCACCCCAGGAGGGATTCAGCCCTGCCCTGTGGTGCTTAAACCTGACTGCTGAGTGCAGTGACTAGATTAACAACTGAAGGAGACAGCCAGGGACAATAGATCCCTAGAAGTCTCAAACAGGCTGCCTAAGGTCAGACAGGGTCAACATCTGACATCACCAGAGGCAGATCCAGAGAGAAAAAACAGGGGTAAATATAAGAGGCAACTGAGATGAAATCCACTCTGGTCTTCTCCATGATTTGCAATATTTTCTTTCATGCAGTTTTTAACATTCATTTCTTGTCCAGCAAGTTTGCACGTATTAAGTCACTAGATTTTATACTACAGTGTATTGCAATTCCCATATTTTGCCCCTCCCTTCTCTTCTCTATTTTACCTTCCTCTTTCCTCACATTATTTTCATTTCAAATTTTGTTTTCTCCCTTGCTACAACTTGTTTCCATTCTACACGCTTACTATTTCTCCCCTGTCTAGACATGCAAAACCAATTGTCTTGTCAACAGTCATCTCACATTCTTTTCCCCTGCTTTTAAAATACCTGCATTCTCTCTCCACCTTTAGAAATCTTTGCTTGTGGGTAGGGTAGTTGGTGTTGTACTTTTTTTTTTCAATTTTATCTCTAGAGCTTAACTAATTTTGTATTTCATGTATCAAATTTTACTGATTCACTCTCTACCCTTTTTTTCATCTCAAATTTTTAATTTCCTCTCTTAGCCTATTGTTTTTTCCTTTTTTGTCTTTCTTCTATTTCTCTTTCATTTTGCCATTTTGCTTTTCTTTATTCTCCTTCTCTTTTTTTTTCTTTTTCCTTACATCCCAAATTTTAATTTTTCCCTGTCTTAGCCTGGTTGTTGTTCCTCACTCTTAGTATTCCCTTTCCCTCTATCATTCAAAATCACTTCCCATTCCTCTAGAAATCTCTTAAACTTTTCTTTGTTTCTTTTTTCCCTCATTCCCATATCACCTATACCAATTTTCACTCTTTGTTGTTGATAGTGCTGTGCTGGATCTTTCCAATTTGGCTCCTATATTTTTATTAATTATTTACTATTTTTCATTCCTTTTTCTTTCTCTCTCTCACTTTATTTTATTTTATATTATTTTTAATTTCTGTTTAAACCTAATACTATATGCTTCCCTTCTCATACTCCATTCTACATTCTTCATTCCCTTTTTTATTCGTGATGTAAATTTTACTTTCTCTCTTCACATTGCTCCAACTCTTAATAGAACTCCTCCCTCTACTCTCTCAAAATTATTTTTCTTATAGTAGATCATCTCATATCTGCTCTGTTTCTTATAATAGTCTTAATCTCTTTACACCCTTATTAATACTGGTTCATTACTGTTGATAGTGGGATTATGGGTAGGAGTTATTTTTGCAGGTGTGTGTTTTTTCCTGGGCTTTATAGTTTTGTTCTGGCAGCACCTGCACAACAGCACACAAGACGTGGACAGAGTGATCCTCAGTCAACAGCTGTAGAGAAGGACTCACCTAAGAAAGACCCAACAACAATCAAAACCCAATTACATGCAGAGAGCCAACATAAATGGTATAAAGGGCATCCCAAGAGCATCTAGGTCAGGTGATCAAGCAGACTGCAAGACTGATTCTCACAAGTCTCCTACCATAACAGTTCATACCAAAAAGTCAGGAAGTCAAAACAGATCAATTTAAGAAGCAGAAGCAAACAAGAGTCTCACAAATAATAGGAAGACAAAGAAACAACCCCCGATTGGAAGGAAAGGAGGAATCCTCAGGAAGAGTGCTAAATGAAATAGAGGCAGGTCAACTATCAGATATTGAGTTCAAAACAATGGTTAATAGGAAGCTCAATGAGGTCTATGAGAATTACCAAAAACTACAGGGAAACTATGAGAACTTACTGCAAACTATATCAGCATAGAAAAGGACACAGAAATAATCAATAGGGGCCAAGAAAAAATAAAGAATACAATTTCTGAATTGAAGAACGTAGTAGAAGGAATCAAAAGCGGGCTAGATGAAGCAGTGGATTGAATCAGCAACCTGGAGGACAAGGTAGGAAAAAAAATCCCCAGAAAGAGCATGAAAAGGAAAAAAGACTCAAAAAGAATGAAGAGGGGTTAAGGGAACTTCGGACAACATGAAACGTAATAATATACATATAATAGGGATACCAAAAGGAGAAGAAGAGGAGCAAGGAATAGAAAACCTGAATGAAAAAGTAATGATTGAAAACTTCCCTAATTTGATGAGAGAAAAAGCCACACAAGTACAGGAAACACAGAGGGTCCCAATCAAGAGGAACACAAAGAGGCCCACTCCAAGGTACATCATTAAAAAAAAATGGCAAAATTCCAAAACAAAAAGAGAATCTTAAAGGCAGCAAGAGAGTAACAGGAAGTAACATACAATGGAGCCTCAATAAAGCTAGCAGCTGATTTCTCAACATAAATATTACAAGCCAGAAGGGAATGGAAAGAAATATGTCAAGTAATGAAAAGCAAAGGCCTGCAACCAAGACCTCTCTACCCAGCAAGCCTCTCAATTAAAAGGAAAGGTGAAATAAGGAGCTTTCCCGACAAAAAACAGCTAAAAGAATACACCTAAACAAAACCATTATTAGAAGATATGCTAAAGGGACTGCTTTAAGAAGAGGAAGAAAAACAGTGAGAGAGAGAGGAACACAGGTACAAAGGGAGTAAAATGGCAATAAATAAGTACCTATCAATAATGACCTTAAATGTAAATGGATTAAATGTTCCAATCAAAACACATAGGGTAGCTGAATGGATAAAAAAACAAGACCCACACATATACTGCCTACAAGAGACCCACCTCAGAATAAAAGACCTACACAGAGGAAAAGTGAAGGGTTGGGGAAAAAAAATCCAAGCAAATGGACAGGAAAAAAAAAAAAGCCAGGGTTGCAGTACTTATATCAGACAAAATAGACTTCAAACTAAAGGCCATAAAAAGAGACCCAGAAGGACACTTTATAATAATCAAGGGAAGAATCCATCAAGAAGACATAAATTTGTAAACATATATGCATGCAATATAGAAGCACCCAAATATATAAGGAAAATCTTGGAGGACTTCAAGAGAGATATAGACAGCAATACAATTATAGTAGGGGATTTTAACACCCCATCATCAACAATGGGTAGATCTTCCAAACAAAATATCAACAAGGATATTGTGGAACTGAACAATGCATTAGATCCAATGGACTTAACTGATATATATATATATGTAGAACCTCTCATCCCAAAGAAGCAAAATACACATTCTTTTCAAATGCACATGGAACATTTTCAAAGATAGACCACATGATAGGACATAAAATAAACCTCAACCAATTCAAGAAAGTCGAAATCATATCAAGCATTTTCTTGGACCACAAGAGCTTGAAATTAGAAACCAACTGCAAGGAAAAAATTCAAAAATATTCAAACTCATGGAGACTGAATAGCATGCTATGAAACAATGAATTGGTTAATAATGAGATCAGGGAAGAAATAAAAAATTTCTGGGAACAAATGAAAATGAACACACAACAGTCCAAAACCTATGGGACACAGCAAAGGCAATGTTGAGAGGAGAGTTCATAGCAATACAGGCCTACCTAAGAAAGATAGAAACATTTCAAATAAACAACCTAACCCTACATCTACAAGAACTGGAGGAACAACAACAAACAAAGCCCAGAGTGAGTAGAAGGCAGGAAATAATCAAGACCAGAGCAGAATTAAATGGCATAGAGACTAAAAGAACAATTCAAATGATCCATAAATCCATTAGCTGGTTCTTTGAAAAGATAAACAAAATCAACAAGCCTCTAACCAGATTCAGCAAGAAAAAACGAGATAATCCAAATAAATAAAATCAGAAATGAAAGAGGAGAAATTACAACTGATACCAAAGAAATACAAAGGATAGTAAGAAATTACTATGAAAACTATATGCCAAGAAATGTGAAAACCTGGGTGAAATGGACAAATTTCTAGAAAAATAAAATATTTCAAAACTGAATCAAGAAGGAGCAGAAAGCTTAAACAGACCAATAACAATCGGTGACATAGAAGCAATACTCAAAAAATTTCCGTTACACAAAAGCCCTGTACCAGACAGTTTCACAGGAGAACTTTACAAAACATGTAAGTAAGAGCTAACAACTATCCTTCTCAGACTATTCCAAAAAGTCCAAGAAGAGAGAAGATTATCAAGCCCTTTTTATGAGGCCAGTATTACCCTAATCCCAAAACCAGACAAAGACACAACAAAGAAAGAAAACTACAGGCCAATATTGCTGATGAATATATATGCTACAATCCTCAACAAAATACTGGCAAACCACATCCAGAAATACATCAAAAAGGTCATACACCATGATCAAGTGGGATTCATCCCAGGGATTCAAGGATGGTACAATATTCACAAGTCAATAAACATAATACATCACATAAAAAAAAGCAAAGACAAAACTCACATGATCATATCAATAGATATGGAAAAAGCATTCGATAGGGTACAGCACCCATTTATGATCAAAACATTCAGCAAAGTGGGAATAGAGGGAGCATCCCTCAACATAATAAAGGCCCAATATGAAAAACCTACAGCCAACATCATAGTGAATAGGCAAAAACTAAAAGCTTTCCCAATAAGCTCAGGAACAAGACAAGGATGTCCACTTTCACCACTTCTATTCAACATAGTATTGGAAGTCCTAGCCACAGTGATCAGACAAGAAGAAGAAATAAAAGGCATCCAAATTGGAAAGGAAGAAGCAAAACTGTCATTGTTTGCAGATGACATGATAGTGTACATAGAAAACCCTATAGGCTCCACCTAGTAAATGAAAAACAAAAAACTACACCACCTAATAAGTGAATATGACAAAGCAGTGAGATACAAAGTCAATAATCATAAATTGAAGGCATTTTTGTACACTAACAACAAAATATCAGAAACAGAAATCAGGAAAAAATCCCAATTGCTATAGCAACAAGAAAAATAAAGTACCTAGGAATAAACCTAACCAAGGAGGTAAAAGACCTGTACTCAGAAAACTACACAACACTGAAGAAAGAAATTAAGGAAGACACAAACAAATGGAAGCATATACCGTGTTCATGGACTGGAAAAATTAACATCATTAAAATGTCCATACTACCCAAAGCAATCTATAGATTCAATGCAATACCTCAATGCAAAAATGAAACTATACCACCAATTTACACCATACACCAGAATAAACCCAAAATGGTAAAAGACTTAAACGTAAGCTGTGACACCATAAAAGTCCTAGCAGAAAACGTAGGTAGTAAAATTTCAGGTATCCTATACAGCACTATTTTTGTAATACATCTCCTAGGGCAAGGGAAATAAAGGCAAAAATAAACACATGGGACTACATCAAATTAAAAAGCTGCATGGTTAAAGAAACCACCATCAAAATTAAAAGGGAACCAACCATGTGGGAGAACATATCTGCCAATAATACAATGGAGAAAGGTTTAATCTCCAAAAAATATAAAGAATGCATACAACTCAACATCAGGAAGACAAACAACCCAATTCAAAAATGGACAAAGGACCTGAATAGACACTTCTCCAAGGTGGACATACACAGGGCCCATAGACATATGGAAGGATACGCAACATCACTAGCCATCAGAGAGATGCAAATTAAAACTGCAATAAGATATCACCTCACTCCTGTCAGAATGGCCATCACTAATAAATCAACAAACAACAAGTGCTGGCAAGGATGTGGAGAAAAGGCAACCCTAGTGCACTCTTGGTAGGAATGCAGACTGGTGCAGCTACTGTGGAAAACAGTGTGGAATCTCTTCAAAAAAATAAAAATGGTCTGCCTTTTGTCACAGCCATGCCACTGCTGAGAATATACACTAAGAATTCCAAAACACCAATTCTAAAGAACTCATACACCTCAATGTTCATAGCAGTGCTATTTGCAACAGACAAGTGTTGGAAACAGCCCTAGTGCCCTTCAGTGGATGAATGGATCAAAAAGCTGTGATACACTTACACCGTGGAATACTACGCAGCAGAAAAAAGGAGGAACTACCTTTGCAACAGCATGGATGGAACTGGAGACTACTATGCTAAGTGAAATAAGCCAGTCGACAAAAGACAAATGCCATATGATCTCATTTATAAAGGGAATCTCATGAACAAAATAAACTTAATGAGCAAAATAGAACCAGAGACATGGAAACATGGGGCATACTGACAGCAGCAATTAAGAATAGGGAGGGAGATAACAGTGGAAAAAAGGGGAAAGGACTAGATAATGAACATGTATGAATGACCCATGGACAAGAACAATGGTGTGGGGATTGACTGTAGCAGCAGGTGGTGGGCTGGGCAGAGGAAGACAAAGGGGGAAAAATCAGGGCAATTGTAATACAAGAACAATAAAAAATCCTAAAAAATAAAAATAAAACATAAAAAAGAAAAATGCATGGAAACTGTTCATACAAGTTTATTCAGAGTAGCTTTGTCTGAGGAGGGAGAGAGAATAAACAATGGTGAGAATTTGGGTATCAGTAGAGTTCTACTTGTATAAGGAGTAAAGGGGAAGAGAGAGAGAAAGAGAGGGAGAGAGGGAGGGAGAAGGGGGAAGATCTGAACTAAATATAGCAAATATTAACAACTATTTTATCTTGGTATTGTGTATATTTTGTGCTTGAATTTTTTCATAATTTTTAAACAATTTCTTTATAGAAACAAAGCATTTCATAAATGTTTAAACAATGTCAAAATTATTACAACACACATTTATCTTCCCAAATATCTCCATTAAAGGGCAACACTCATTTACTCAACATGCTTCTGAAAAATAAACTATTGCTATTTCATATATTCCCCTTGTTTAATGGCTGGAGTAAAACACTGAGCTTCAAGCATACAGTTTAGAATTTCCCATGAAGGGAATGGGTTATAAATTGAGACTAAAACTATATTATTTGAGATCCTTCTCCTTGATATTCATATATATATATATATATATATATATATATACAATTATATATATATATATATATAAAATTGGGTATTATGCAATTTTTTCAGTAAATATGAGATCAATATTCTAAGAACATGTCTTTATTTTGCCTGAAAAAGCAGAGCCTGAGATAAAGAAATAGGTTAGAATTGGAAGCATAAAGAGAAGTCAAGGTCCTAATTGTGCATCTCCCATTCTGATGCCCACAATCTGTCAATGCTGCACCCGGGAAATGATATTCAGAAAGGTCCTCACGCTTCCTCCACTCCCAGCAAGATACCATGAATTATTTAATTTCCTTCAATTCCTTAAGCTTATTTTTACAGGAAAAAAAAGTTCTCCCTCTACTTTGACAGTTATATCACTTCTTTTTCTTCCAGTGCTTTCGTGAAGCTCTTCGTGTGAAAGCGTAGCTTTCCCAGACAACTGTTATTCAAAATGAAAAGCTGCACGGTCTCGTCAGCCTCCATCTTGCACTATTTAATTTTCACTCTGGAGTTCACAAAATGGCCATTTCTATAATGCATTCCATGTTTCCAGATAGAGAAGATTGCCAGCACAGTAAATATCCATCAAAGCCGTCTTTCTCATCAGCAAAACACGTCGTTTGCAGTACCCGCACATCAACAGAACTTCCTCAAGCCTGCCACTATTGCTTTTTCATAATTATATTTTATAATCCCCCTTTACACACGAGAGCTTGATTCACTTCCTCCTACAATGCATTAACATCCTCTTCAAATCCATTAGTGGTATCACAAGCTCCACAGCATCGCTCCCTCTTCAAAATATTTTGTTGTTAAGTTATTGTACTGCGAGATGAGAGTCTATGAATATTTAAGCAAGGCATTGCGTGTTTATGTATATTCTGCCAAGACAAAAAAAAAAAGCCTATTTGCCCTAATATTTTGGCAGCAGTTTAAAAGTGCTATGTTTTTTAAAAGAGATGCTTGCTTCAGTTTAAAATGATTGATATAAACAATAAATAATCCATTTTTAAAAAATCCTTGATGATTTAAAACTTACTTGTTCCTCCATCTGCAAATAAAATGTCGATTTTAGTTAACAACGGGGTAGGAACAGGCAAACTGATTCCAGGGCTCCAAGGACCCTGGGCATTTCCTTAGCACGGCTAACTCATTCCAGGGGTGCTGGCTCTATATTCACTTGTTAGCAATTGACACTGATTATCCCTAGAACTCAGTGGTGATTATGGTGACATTTCCATTATTGTTTATCATTTTCTAAGGTACACTACTCTCTTGAGTTATTTGAGTCTATGTACAGATCTTAATAATCCATTCATTTCATCCAAAATAAAATTAATTACATGATTTAGTACATTGCATATTTGAAATGCAATGACAAAATTATCTGAAATGTCCATCAACAGATGAATAGATAAATATATATAGTATATCCATATGATATAATATTTTTTAGCAATAAAAAGAACAAAGTACTGATATATTGTTCAACATGGATAAAACTTGAAACTCTTATGCTAAGTGAAAGAAGCTAGTCATAAAAGGCAATACATTGTACAATTCCATTTATATAAAATGTCCAGAGTAGGCAAATCTGTAGACAGAAAGTAGACTAGTTGTTTAGGACTGGCGGGGAACAGAGGTATAGCGGATAGGCGGGTGATAACTACAGAGTGCAGGGTTTCTCTCTGGGTGATGAAAAAGCTCTAAAATTGACTGTGGGAATGGTAGCACATATCTACGACCATACTAAAAACCATTGTACAATATAAATGAGTAACTTGTATCCTGCATGAATTATATCTTAATTAAAATGTTATTAAAATGAATAGTAGCAATGTCATTTCTCTCAATAAAAAAGACACATTAATTCATTATGTCACATTGGACACTCACCATCAGACTCCCAAGTTGTATATGGAGACAGAGGTGGGATTAGAGGGACGTTGCTTAACGTATGGGAAGTGCAAGGAAGAGGACAACCCACCACCAAATCTTTTTGGAGTTTTTCAAAGTACATATTCTTTTTCTCCCTACAATTGTGCCATCCCCACCCCTACACCAGGAGCCACAACTCCATGGGGAAGTATTGAATGGCAATGGGAGTGGGTCGCCTCCCTAAAAAGTCATTGGAAACAACCACTGTAAGTGATGGCATCAAGAGGGTGCATGTAAGGATGAACAAGTACGGTGGTGAATATTGGATTTACTTAAGGAAACGCACTACCATGTTTATCATCTAACAGAGATAATCTGCACCCTTTCTCTTCAGCAATGTTATGCTTCGTTCTGTAGAGGTTAATATTGACAGTAAAGAGAGGCAAATAACATTTCTAGGCAAAATAATTGAATAAGGTTGGAAATATTTGTTCCATGTCAAGACAAATCTGCTGTTAAAGTTCCAGAGGAAAAATAGTGTGGAGAGTTGAAATCATGTGTTAAATACATAATTATGGGCTTTCTAAAAAACTGTGTTATTATAGTTCCTTCCCTGTTTGGATTACTTCTAACTGTTTTACCTCCCTTTGACCTCGGACACGTGGCCTTGGGTACTGTGTTCAGATTACAGTACCGAACAGAAGCAATTTGGGACAAACTCATTGTTTTTCACCTGTTAACCCTCCTCGTTCTTGGTTATATTTGACACTGTCCTTGAAACCATCCTCCCTTCCTTTCTTTGATACTGTATCTGTGTACTGCTGCTTCTTTTCAAAATGATATCTAATGCTTGCACAGTACTTAGTATGTGTCTGTCATTGTTTTAAGCACCTTCTGTATTTATCCCATTTAATCTCAACAACTCTCCATTATAGTGTTATTACTCCATCTTTAAGACAAACAAATTTAAAGACAGAAGTTTAAGAACCATTCACTTTTATTTTTTCTGTCCTATCTGTGGTTTCTGACTCCTTCACAGAACACAGGAAAAGAAACGAGTAAGTTTTCACTCTACTGATACTATTGTGAGTTGGCATCCTGCCCTCTGAGTCAGGCAAGTGGTCAGAAGTATGTGTCTAATGGATCCTTTCCTGAGTTCTTAGGAGATTCCCATCACTGGGAGAATGTTCACCTATAGTTTCTCTTGAAGCTGATAATGTACTGGCTCACTAACTCCCATTGTCGCTGCTTCGGAAATCAAGGAATCAGATTCTGTTTGTTGAAGTCTGTTTGCCTCTTCAGGAATGATCTGATCTTAGATAGAATTTCAGATGAACCCAGCCTGATATTCTCTCTCACCTGGCCCAAATTTAGTCCAAAGGAAATACTCACATACATTTGTCTCAGCGATACTAGATAATGCAGGCTGTGTAACATTACAGTCACTTCTTGCTAACTTGTCCCAAGGGAGCCAGCAGCGTATTTCATGCCTATTACATTTCTTAGGCAGGAGTCAGAGCAACCACTAGTCTCCCTGCTGTGGAGAACATATGTCAGCTCCCAGGATTGTCTCAATGAAAGCCTCTTTAAGTTGAAGACTTTAACTCAATCGGTCTCTTTTATTGAGTTGAGGTGGGAGACAACTCACAGAACACACAAAGATCTCTCCAAAAATTACTTCTCCCTATTCTCTTCTTTCTGTATACTTTTATATTCCTTATTTGGTAGAGGAAGTTAAAACTTTTCTGAATGATTTTTGCCACATTCTTTTAAATCGTGGTTTAGCATCAGCTAATTTGGGAACTCAGTATCTGAAACGTGCGTGTGTGTTCCTGTATAAAGATATCTTCCTGTGTGTGTCTGATGCCTCTACAGAACTATTAGTCTTCCAATGGCATTGACCAGGTCCGTTATATTCACCACAATATATACAGCATTTATTCCAGTATGTGGCATTTAATAGGCATTCATACAACATTTGCATAGTGAGTAAATGCATGAACACATGTTTTCTTACTTATTAATGAAAATATATTGACAGTTCAGAAAGATCCCATGCCAAGCTATAACCATGAAGTCATACAGGTCCCAAAAGCAATTCCACGAGAAATATTTTTTCATTTCTGAATCTTGCCTAAAAATGCATCAGTTAAGTAATAAACATTATTTCCAGAGTTCTACACGGTCCTGCCAAACACTCACTCATGGCATGATACAAACACCCATTTTTTAAAAAATAAAGCAATTTACAATACAACTGTGTGCTAAGTGCCGTAAATTCTCAGTTAGCTACACAAAAAGATGAGACCTCACTGCTAATGAAATGGATGAGTATAATTGACAGTTATGAGATTTCATCAAAATGTACATGATATGATAAGTCTGGTTACTAGAAATTCTATGGTATGCTGTTTTAAATACGTGAATTGATTACCTTGGAGTCAGCTTATTTTCAAATTCCTGATTGTGACCTTTGATATGAATGTACCACACATATGAAGTATATTATAGTAGGTCTTTTCCAAATCCAGTGCATATGACCAGAAGAGCAGGAGCTTTACAAAAGCCTCTCTTACCATCTATTGCCAATTTGTAACAGATGTTGTGGTAATAAAAATTCCTGCTTGAAACAAATAAAAAGATTCTCTGTATTAGCCTTTCCATGGTGCCTATTCTGGATTAGCAATTCCAGATCAAGTAAAGGAAAACTAACTCTCAACAAAACAGAACCACACGAAAATCAATAGCAAAAAATTAATTTTCTATGTGAAATTAATTTGCTAATTATGTCATGAGTGAGAATTTACTTAACTTTTAAAATGCGAGGGTTTAATTTTGTTTAATTTTAACAAGAGGAAAATGAGGGCATTGTTCTTCCTGCTGTTGGTATTTTATCAGCAACACCCTAACAAGATTGATTAACAAGAAATCTCGGTCAGGATCCTCAGAAAGCTTGAGGTAGCACCTTTAAAATTTTTGACCAAAGGAGGAAAGTATGTTTCTGAACATTTGTAATATCTAAAGTATTCAGAATATCTATCATGAATCACTTAAAATAAAAATATCACTCAAAATACAAATTTAAGTATTATAAAGGGAACTATTCATATGTTTTAATGAACCTATTTTTAATTGGGTTATTTGTCTTTTTATTATTGAGCTGTAGGAGTTCTTTATTCTGCAGACAAGTCCCTTATCAGATACATGATTAGCATATTTCTCTCAGGAGGGTTCACTTTTCACTTTCTTACTAGTGTCCTCTGAAGAGCAATATTTTTAAATTTTGATGAAATCCAATTCCTCTCTTGTTTTCTTTTGCTGCTTATGCTTTCAGTGGTGTCATGCCTAAAATAAAATCACCTAATCCAAGGTCAAGAAGACTTGCAACTATGTTTCCCTCTAAAATTTTTATAGTTTAACTCTTTGAATTAGAAATTTGAATAATTTTTACATGTAATGTGAAGTAAGGGCCCAACTTTACTTTTCTGCATGTGGATATCCAGTTTTTTGAAAAGACTGGCCTTTCCCCTGTGAATGGCCTCGGCACCTTTGTAGAAAAGCAATTGTCCCTAAATGTATAGCTTTATTCCCGGATTCTCAATTATATTATAATAATATATGTGTCTATTTTTATGCCGACACCACACTCTCTTGATTGCTGTGTCTTTCTATTAAGGTTTGAAATTAGGAAGTGTGAGCCCTGCAACTTTGTTCTGTTTTTCAAGATTGTTTTGGCGATTCTGGGACCTTTGCATTTTGATATAAATTTTAGGATAAGTTATTTAATTTCTGCCAAAAATGAAGTTGAGATTTTCATAGAGATTGTATTGTATCTACAGATCCATTTGGGGAGTACTATCATCTTAGTGATATTAAGTTTCCCTATCCATAAACGCAGCATGTCTTTTCATTTATTTAGATCTTCTTTAATTTCTTTCAGTGGTATTTTGTAGTTTTGCTGTGTAAGCAAAATCTTGGTGTCTTCAGGTTGCTACTACAAAATACCGCAGACTGAGTACCTTATCAACAAAAACATCCTGGTAATGGCCATCTTTGTGGTTCCTAATCAGTGCCTTCCAGTTGTGGGCTCACAGGTAGGAAGGAGCTGTGGATTTCTCTCTACCGGAGCCTCTTTTATAAGTCACTAATCCCATTCCTAAGGATTCCACCCTCGTGACTTAAGCACTTATCAAATGCCCCACCTTCTAACATCATCACACCAGGCATTTGAATTTCAATGTAAAAGTTGGGGGTGAGGGGGACAGATGCAAACTTAGACCATGCTAACAAGTCTTAAAATTCATCAATTAAATTTATCCTATTTTATTTTTTGATGTTATTATAAATAGAATTGTTTTCTTAGATTTGTTTACTGGATGTTCACTGTTAGCATACAGAAATGCAATTGATTTTTTGTCTACTGATCTTGTATCCTGCAACATTGGTGAACACATTTATTAGTCTTCACAGTGTAACTGTGCAGCCAAGAGGAGGGCCCCAAATAGGGACTTGTAATGGGGTCTAGAACTCAAGGTGTCCAGGAAATATTAGAAAAATACATATAAGATGTCCTCACCCCCACAAGCCTGAGCTGGGGGAAGGGACACATGGAGCAGGGCCATTCAGGGCTGTTTTGTATAGCAACAGCTGTGTACCTAACCTCAGGCATGGTCATTTAACATATCTATAACCTTTAACTGGTTTCATGTTAAATAGCTGTGGCCATGCTTTGAGCCAGGGAGCTGGGAGTGACTTCCATCCAAGATGTAACTGGGAAACAACTCCCCCTGGTTAGAGCTCCTGCTTGAGAGCTTGCTGTGTGAGATCTTGGAGAAGGGAGAGGACCACACAGTTTTGAAAGAGAAGAGAGAGGACCACGTGGTTTTGGTGGAGTACGGGAGAGAACCACGTAGCTTTGGCAGAGTGGGTACCCTGTGGCAGCAACACAGCTGATGGTGCCAGGAACCTGAATCAGGGACTTGTACTTCTTTTCCTGAGACACGGTACCCCAGACTGGACGGAGGGAGAAGGAAGGACTGTGTTCATCTGTGGGTATTCTAAAGGACTTTAGTATTTTAATGAAGACATTAAGTCATTTATTCTAAGTCTGCATAACTTTTAAATAAATAATTCCTTTCCTTTTCACCAGTCTCTGGCATTGAGAGATGTCTTTCCTCTGGCAGTGGGCAAGGTGAACCTAGTAGGTCAGGGGGGTGGGGGGGTCCCCCAGAGAGAAAGGGGGGTCCTTTCAGTAATAGTATATTGTCCAGCCCCGCCCCCCGCTGGGTCTGTTCTATAACAACAGCACCCAGCTTTGTTGTGGTAAAACTAGTGATTAAAATGTCTACATTTAAGGTATACAACAGAAGGATTTGATATATATTGTGAAATAATCGTCACAATCAAGTTAACTAACATATTCATCACCTCAGATAGTTACCATCTTCATGCTTACGTGTGTGTTGACAACATTTAGAATGAACTTACTTTTAACTTTTCGGTCCTGTCTTTAGTAGTGTGTAGACATATTCTGAGTTCAGAAACCAGGCAGCGGAAGGAACAGAGAGCAAATGTTAAAGAGAAAAAAGAGAAGACCAACAAACTGTTATACCATGGGAATAAATATTATATAATATATATGTTATATATATTACATATATATATATAATACAGCCTTAAAAAGGGAGTGAGTACCTGTCATTTGCAATAATATAGATGAACCTCGAGGGCATTACACTAAGTGAAATAAAACACTTAGCAAAAGGAGACAAATACTGCATGACATCACTTATATGTGGAATCAGAAAAGAAAAGGGTAGAATTCATGGGGTAGCTCTCCCAATTCATAATCCACGACAACCCTCTTTAGCATGTGGTTTCAATGCCACATAATGCCAACATGACAGAATTCCTAAAACCAGAAAGTAAAAGGTGGCTGTCAGGGGCTAGGGTGTGGGGAAAATAGGGAGAGGTTGGTAACGGGTATAAACTCAGAGTTATAAGATAAAGTCTGAGGGTCTAATGTATAACATTGTGTCTATAATGGACAACACTGTTTTATATAATTGATATTTGTTAAAAGAGTAGAACTTAAGTATTTTCACCAAATAGGGGAGGGTAAATTTGTGGGTGATAGATCTTTTAATTGACCCCATAGGGGGAATCTTTTTGATATATATATGTATCAAATCATTGCATTGTACACTTTAAATGTCTTATCGTTTTATTTGTCAATTATACCTTAGAAAGCTTTATGATAAAATAAAAAACAAATTTCTGGTCCCAGATGAGATTTACTGAATCAGACTTCTACCAATTAGAAGAGCATTGATTCAAAGTACATGCAAAACTTCTGAGAATTTTAAATGTTCATTGCTATTTTCAATCTAATCTAGAAATACGAAGATACTATATCTCCAAAATTCCCCAAATCTATCCATATAATATCTTGCACCATAAAGTAAGCTGCTTTCATAGTTATTTTTTAAATATTATATTCTGTTGACTAGAATCTATATTATTTTTATATGTATGTAAACTGTTTTGTTTTTACTTTATTTTAAACTTGGTTTATCATGTAAACATCAGAAAACTGGAAGGAGCATATATGTCACATATGGTATGGAAAGATAAATGCTATATCTTAAAAGTGTGACTCCTTTTAGCCTATATTAGTTTAATTACAGTCTGTTTGCTTTAAACAAAAGCATAACTATTTCATGGGCACAGTGAGATCAGTGGTAGAACCAGAGCACAGAACCCCCAGTTCGTAATCCACCTGCTGTGCTGCGTGGTTTCAGTGCCACATAACGCCAACGTGGCACAGACTTGAGTATTATGCAAGTCAGAAAGATTGTGTCAGATGACTGTGTTCACAGGCAGAGAACATCCTTTGAATGGGTCCCTTATTCTCCCTAAACTCAGTTTCTTCACCTTAAAATATTCCATACCTTATATTCTCACTATTTTTATAAAACCCAATAAATTAACACACACAGCACTTAGCCCAGTGTCGGGGAGTGTTATAATCATTGACTGCTTTCCTCTTACCATGAACAATAGAATTTCAATAACACAAATAATTCTTGGCATAATGATACAGTCTAAAACAACAGAAATTGTTCTATTTCTCAAATCTTCATTCTAAATGAATTTAAATATATCTATTTTCATATCTAATAAAATTTTATTACATGATGTTAATACTTTGCATTTTGAACTAGTCCAAAGTAGGATGCTTAGGAATTCAACTCAAATTAACACTAGTGTTGCCACTTCCACAGGGATGGTATAAAAAGTTACGATGTTACTAAAGACTCAGCTGGATTCCTGTCAGTGCTAATAAGCTTCAACTTCATCATTTATTAGTGCAATTAAAAAATCCTTTCAATGTTTCCTGACAAACAACACCTTCTCCAAAATAATTCATCTTGATCATTCCAAGCCATGCCTCTAGCCTGCTGACTTTGTCGTCTCACCAGATTGAACAGGACGAACAAGGAGAGCAGCTTTGACCACTCTCCCAGGCACATGCCAGTACTGCATCAGTATGCAGAGCTCCTGGGTTCCCCAAAAAGGAGCCAGAAAGTTTACTTCAAAGGGAGAATTCCCAAGACCCTAAATATGAGACCCCCTCAGTGGGTCTCCCATAACTACAGAGAAGATTAAACCTTATTTCCTTTCATTTTTTCTAAATCAATCATTAATTTTTTAAAGCAAATAGAGTATGTGCTATATAAAATGATCGTATGGAGGAGACAGTCAATGAGGAGATTACCACATAAGTAATGATGGAGTCATCATTTCAAAAAAAATTGAGTGAGCAAACTCAACTAACAAACAAAACAGAGACAGATTCATAGATGAGAGCAGATGACAGCTAGTGGTGGGGGGTGGAGCTAGAGCACAGAGGGATTGAGCAAAAAGGAAAAAGGACTCATGGGCATGGACAACAGAGTGGTGAATACTGGGGGGAGGAGGGTAAAAGAGGACTGAGTGGTAATGGAAAAAAATACAATAAAGATTAAACTTAAA
Organism: Desmodus rotundus; assembly: GCF_022682495.2. Lineage (NCBI taxonomy): Eukaryota > Metazoa > Chordata > Mammalia > Chiroptera > Phyllostomidae > Desmodus > Desmodus rotundus. The sequence goes on along the minus strand of NC_071389.1, from coordinate 73,961,760 downwards.
AAAGAAATCAAACCTTGACACTAGGCAGTTCTGAGTGTTAGTGTGATCGGAGTATAAAAATCAGACATCTCTATGCAGTAAATTTTATGTTGTCTTAAAAAATTCCCCATCTAATCCATTATGACAGATCAGAAGATGAGTTTGAAGATGCATGTAACACATTAACTATAACAGTAGTCTGACTTCAAATAAAAAAACTTTTGACTCAAAAGTATTCAACAATAACACTTCAAATGTCATTGATCATTAAATCCATCAAAGTCACAGTTCAAGACTAAAATTTTTATCACTCTGCAGTAAAACCAGTCTTAAGAAACGAAAGTTGTGAGAAAGGACAATTAAAGTATTTCAGTTCTCTTTGGGGATATATAAACGTAGGTTAATATACGCCAGTGGTCAAAAAGAGACTAATGCCAGGTCTAGACTTACTCGAAAAGTGCATGAGAGGTTATAATGATTTAGATAGCATGGAAATAATTTCCGGACATCCCCCAACCTCAGCATTTTCTCAAATCTTGAGAAAGCTTTCAGAGTCTTCCCATAACGCCACTCTTACAAAGAAGCAGAGCCTTTGAAAGAAAAATATTTTTGGCTGTTAATGCTAGTGTATTCTTCCAGCCCAGTATTCAGAGTGCAAGACTGGACAGGCAATTACATGCAAATTTGTTGGGAGCTAGGAGGTTCATTTACTACATTCAACCCCATAGAGGAAGATCAATAGAAGTGCAAAACCTAATCCTAGATGAAAGCACCATGATCAGGTAATGGTTATAGAGCTAAGGCCCTCAGAAAAATGTTGGGAATCAAAGGGCATGCTAGAGAAAAGCATTATGCATAGTGCTTTTTTGAACCATATGGGAAAGACAACAGACGAAGTGAACCAAAGAGTTGGAACACAGTAAGGTAGACATGCAGTTCAACACAAATTGTTAGGGTGTTTGAAAAGATATGAATGAGGATTGAACCAATTAAAAATGGTTGCCTCGAAAACCTTTTGTTGGCTATTTCGAGAATAGGGGTTTGCAAACTACTGCTCAAACTTAAACCATGCAAGACATGCTTGCATTTAACTCTTAAGAGGAACTATTTACTGCTAGTTTTCTTGTCTTTAATTTTCGTGGGGGGCGGTTTCTGATGTTTTCCCCTACCCAAGGCCACATACCCTGTTGACATTTAGTAAAACTTATTAAATATTTCTTGATGAAAATTTAGAAAGATGTATAAGTTGAGAGTTATTGTTGATTTCATGGGAGGAAGATAATGACAATGAACAGAGTGGGAACTGGTACATGTTGTAGAGGCTTGTGGTTGTTTAGATTAACTGTTAAATAATTTGAATATCACCACAGGGTATGAGCAGATATGCAGCCTGCATTATACGGGTAAAAAAAAAGTCCTTAATGCATAATTGGCGCTTATCAATGATGACTATCAGTGTCTTCAGAGTGTATTGAGGGAATACGTGACCTAGTGTGTGACGAACATTGGAGGGCCTGCAAATGGTTTCCAAAGTTCCCACACAACTGCTAAAATTGCATGTATGTTTTTATGTGCATGTACCCTGTTGCCATTTACTGGTGAAGGAAGTCTTTAATAAGAATCTTAGAGTATTTTTGAAACAGAAATAAAATCTCTAGAACTTTTAATAAATAAGAAAATCGGCCAGCAATTGCTGTGTTAGTCTATGGCCTGTAGGAAGCAGATGCCAAATAGGATTAAGCATGCAAGGATTTTATCAGGGGAAAGAAATGCCCATGAGAGAAAATGGGGCAAGAGCAGAGGAAGATGGGAAGAGCCATCAGACCAGGCTACATGTCCAACCCCAAGAGAAGAGAAAAAGGATTGCCCTGTGGTCTAAGGAAAGGTGGGCAAGGCTTCTTGATAGGGGAGTTCTAGAACCAAAGTTACCCCCCAGTGGAGCTCTGAGTCTCATAGGAATGGGCCAGCCTTGGTCTCTCTGCAGCACTCAACCTGGGGGAGGTTAGTGGGAAAGATAGTCTCAGCACAAACATGGATTTCAGAGCCCAGCAGCTGGGGCTGTGAGTCAGTTTTGCCCACTATAGTGGGAGGTCTGCAAGGCACATGTTTGTGGCTATCATTCTTTGAGTCACATCGTTGGTCAAATCTGCCCTCCAACCTGCTAAAAACTTTGTTTACAAAATGAGACTAAATTATGCAGTTTTGAACTAGTCACTCAATCTCAGCATGTTTCATTGTCTTGATCTGAATAATAATCCCAATTTAAAATTTATTTAGAGCTTTAATCCATCAATACACCCCAGACATATCACCAGGTTTATATTTTCATAATTTAGATTGTTTTTATTTAAAACTAAAAACAAAAGATTTTTTCTCTTTTTCCACCTAATGGTCTCTGAATTAGTCATTCACAAGCTGAGAGCATTATGGGTAAGATACTACACTAGGTGCAGTATAGAATATTATTAAATATCAGGAATACCAGATTGAGTTGTGTTTTAAATTGAATAAAGACCGGAGGAAAAGCATGACCAATAGATAAAATTGCATAAGGAAAGTTCAGCAGCCACAACCTAGAAGCAATGCATATGCCGCAACAGGATTATTTTGAATCACAATGTCATTTCAGAAAACTATCATCATATTACATTGACAATAATGCATATGCTACAGAAAAAAAAAATTCTACCTAGAAAGCTTTGGATTAGTGTCCTTGAACTGATTTTGATTTTAGAGATTATACTAGTATATTTAATTTATAATACTCAGTGGAACCTGTCAAAGACAATTATTTCTATGAGAATATAATCTGAAGTTCTTGCTTAATTTTACACACCGAAACTTAAGAAGGAGAATAGAGGAACTCCAAGAGCAACATAAATATGATTAAAAAGCAAATAAATAACAAACTAGAAAACTACAATATACATTGCAAATCCTTAATTTACAAAAAGCTTTCACGATCAATAATTAAATGAATATATCCATTGAAAAGTGGGCAAAAATCATGAGTAGAAAATGTATAGACAAAATACACATATCATATATAAAAATATAAACATCATTTATAGTGAATGAAATGCACATTAAACAATAAACTTCCATTTTCTGTAGTAGAATTAATAATGCATAAAAAGGATAAAATTCACCATTGGCAAGGTTGTTGGGAAGCAGGTCTCTCATGTAAATAATTTACAATTTCTCTTAAAGCGAATATAATACGATATACTAAATACCTTTAGAAACATGTTAGGGTGTTTACAAAGCAATAATAATGTTCAGTAAATGTAATCATAATTATAAATACATATAAAAGGCTTCACATAAAGGCTTACTTAAGGATATTCATTAAATAAAATTTTATGTTGCCATTAAAGCATGCTTAGAAAAATCATTAACATATGAAAGCATTCACAATAAGTTTCTAAGTGCAAATGGTAGGTTTCATTTTTGGTGTGTGTGTGTGTGAGGCTGTATGTGTGTATACTCACACATACATACACACTACTTACTGATTGTGCAGGGCAGCTCCAAGGACAGTCTGACGGCAGCAGACTTCTCTTGGTCTGGATTTTAAATTCTGCTGTAAAGCCAATAGCTCCATGTTTATTATTTGAAAAATATGGATTGCCAGACGCCAGACATTTTGACAATGGACTAACACTTATTTCATTGAAGTTAAACAACATGCAGGCAGGGCTAGTACTGAAACGCTTTAGTCATGACTTAACCTCCAACAAATGCCAGCCTAACAGTATGAAACAGATTATGGGCAATGACCTAAAATTAACTGTTAAAAAAGAGGGACCAATAAGATTTGACAAAGTGCAGAGAGTGAGGGCCAGCCCCAGCCCTGCATCAAAAGACCCCAGTCCAACCTAGTTCTGCCACCGTCTGAATATGGGCCCAGGACAAGTTTCTTCACCTCTCTAGGCTTTAGTTGGCTCACTGGTTAAAGATACTATGTGCCTTGGATTCAAGAAGATTAGACAGGATGATTGTAAAATTCCCACTCTGCTTGTATCCGCATAGGGTGGATGGTCCCTAAAGCATTGGTGATTTTTGCCATCACTGATGGCCTCCACATTTAAAACTGGAAGTCAGTCCTGCTTAATTCCTACCGGAGCCACGATCCCTTAAGAATGACACGACACTGTCTAGCCGCACCTAAATGACAAATTCACATGACAAACACCTGGACGTTTATTTTGCCCCAAGAAAACCAACTTTAAAAGAAAACCCTCAAAATCTATTTTTGGCCCTATAAGAATGACTTGGTTTTATTTAGGATGAGTTAACCTGTGACCCTCATCTAGACCAGCTTTTTCTCTCATTGTTTTCAGAAGAAAAATTCTCTAAGAGTCCACTTATTGCCTATATGATAATAATAATAATAATTTTAACTCCTATAATTTTTTAAACAACTACTATATGTCAGGCCCTCAGATCCTCTAAATCCAAAATCTTATCTACAAAACCCCTGCAAAGAATGCACCATTTCCATTAAAAAGATGAGAAGATGGTATCTAAGGAATTAAAAATCTTAATACCAGTGACAATAGTGAAATAGTCTTGAAAATATACTGATTGACCAGTGCTCTTGATGCACAGAGAAAAACATTTTGCAGGAAAACCTGGATATAAATGACTCAGTTGGAAAATAGCTCAGAAGTGTCAAACTCAGAATTGAAAACTGTTTTAGGAATCCCTTATTTTACTTCTATTTTATATATTTTACTTCTATTTTCCTATTCATGAAAGTATAAGAGTAACGTGTGATTAAAACATCTATGTCTGAATAAGTCTAAAAAGGTCTTTGAACTATATGAAATAAAAAATCTTAAATAATATGTACACATTGTGTCAGGGTTAAATTAACAGCATTTTATTTTTCTGTCTTGGTCCATGATGTAACGGTACACCTTACAGCAAATGGTGTTTTAGAGCCAATGAAAAAAGTACTAACTGAAGAATACCTTTAAATGCTTTGAAACTCCTTAATCCATATCAAAAGAGGTGGAAAATTTGTTAATAACAGTGGCCCATCAGCTAGAAAACAGACTAATACAGAAATTATATAGTATAATTAACCCATCACCACAGCAGCAGCAAACTGTTCCTTTAGCCCCAAGACGGGTAAGCCTGTAATGAATTTACTCCAAAGTATCCAAGGTGAGTGAGCAATGCTCTTGTAGCAAACTATTTGCTGCTATGAGGTAAATGAACTCTTTTCAACACCATTTAATAAATCGTTTCTTACAGAGCACTAAATTGTTCCCTGATGTTCTGGGAAGTCATTTGCCACACAGGAGAATTTTTCTCCTAGAGGGTGTTTTATTCCTCTTACCTCACATCGATCACGCAGGGGCTACGGAAGTCATCTAGATTACTGTGACACTTTAAAGTTTTGCCACTTAAGGGAATAACACGACGAGGTTCATAACAAATATGAATTCAATGCTGTTAGGGAGCTTGCTATAATTTCTTCCAGGTTATAATATCAGGGTTTGGTTTTGCTTTTTAAGGAAAAAATATTCGGTAGGTTTTAGGGTTGGTGGCTTTTTTTACTCTAGTTTTCTATAGGTTTTCTGTTTTAATGTTTGGTTACTTCTCCTTCTGTTGCTAAGCAGATGGGACATGTTGCTATGTGACATTTTATACAACCACTTTTATGCAGCTTCAACGGTAATGACCAGAGGTCATGAAAACATAATCACACACATTGAAAACTGGAGCACTTGCCTTTTTGTTCCTGGAAAACCACAGAGAATGTACCAAAAATGTTTTTTAGAATATAATAATAATAGTAACATATTTAGTCAATAAGTTTTCTTCTATTTTATCCTATTGCCGATTCACAAAAACCCAGTGAAATATTAAGGGAAAGTGTCAGCTCCATCATCGTCATCATTATCATATTTCAGGTGAGAAAAATGAGATTATGAAAGGTCAGGTCAGGTGGTAAATGCATGGCGATGATGGGAAATGAGGTCTATTCATTTGACTTCCTACTCAGAAAATAACAAAATGCTCTCTGAAGCATACGAAAGCTAGAAGTTTCACACGTAATAAAAGCTCATTTAAAAGTATAATTTTACTTCCCATAGGTCTATATGCTAACCGGTATAATACAGTTATTTTTATAAAACTATAACAAATATTACATAAAAGTAAAATCTACATGTTAAACATAATAATTAAAATAATAATAATATAAAGAGCTATCAATTGTCTGATACTAAGTTCTACTAGGCATCCAAATAAATGCTGTCCCAAAACCAATCACACAATCCTCACAACAGCCTGCATTATGAAGAATCATGCCAAGGTCATTTAGTACACAGCGGAGCAGAATTAAATAACATGCCAAGGTCATTTAGTACACAGTGGAGCAGAATTAAAACTCATACATCAGACTTTCAAGCCTGCACCTCTAACCATTACACTACTGTCCCATCAGCAGCTCATTCAGATTTTTCAGAAGAGTCTTTTTCCCACTGTATCACAGGGTGCTTTTTCATAACTCCAGTTTTAATTAATGCTTTTCATTCTCAAGGAAAACAGAGAAACTTGGTTCATAAAGTAATAAAAGGTTTGCATTTGGAAGGCATGGTAAATTAGCTGGGGGATTGAGAACTGACAGGCACTATCATACAATGACAATAATGTCAGTATATGTGCATGTGATTTATCGCTCCTTTTTACATAAAATAGAGAAAAGCCAGTGACCATGTACATAAAGCACCATGATGAGCACTGAAACAGGGATTAGAAACTTGGTCTTCAGTCCATCTCTTAAAAAATACTTTTTAAAATATTGACTAGATGCAAAAGAACATTTATAAGTATTCATGGTATAAAGAATCACAGTAAAATTAAGACCTAAATATTCACCATCCAAGTAAAGAAATAGAGCATTATCAGGATCTTTGGAGCCCCTCCTTTTCTCCCTCCAAAGGTAACTACTCTCCTGAAATCCATGTTTATCATTCCCTTTATTTCTTTGTACTTTTACCATACAATTTACATACCTGAACAGTACATATTGCCTAGTTGTGCATACTTTGGAACATGGATTTTTTGCATTCATCTGCAGTGTTATGTGACTTGCTTTTCTCGTTTAGCATTACATTTATGAGATACTTTTAAGCTATCGCTTGTAGGTGCAGCTCATTCTTTTCAATTGTCCTAAGTATACAAATACATTGGCCTTTTGTATGATTAAATCACAGTGTATTTATCTGGGCTAATTTTAATGGGCATTTGTACTGCTTCAGTGTTTTTTTGTTCTGTTTTGTTTTGGGTTTTTGCTAATATAAAAATTACCACTTTCACGACTTTTTGATCTTTCTTCTGGTACAAGAATTTCTCTAGAATATATACCTACAAGCAGACTGGTTGGCTTATAGGATATGTATATCATCAACTTTACTAGATAATGCCCAACGATACTCCAAAGTGCTTGTACAAATGTATACTGCTCTTGCAGTATTTAAATGTTATGGTTGCTCCAGAGACTTACCAAAATTTTTGATGACCTCCTAATTTTCTCCTGTTTGCTGGCTGTAAAATAGTGTTTCATTTTATGGTTTTAATTTGCATTTCCTTGAAACTAATGAGATTGGGCATCTTTTCATTTTTTTTCAGACCAAGTTTGCTTCTGTACCTATTTAAGACTTTTGTTAATTTCTGTACCAGGTTGTTTGCCTTTTTCATTCTGATTTGTATGTATTTTTATGTATTCCAAATGCATAAAGTAACAAAATGTAAAACTACAAAAATCTATTTTTAGCTCTTTGTGCTAAATATCTTCTCTCAGTCAAAGGCTTGTATTTTCACATTCTTTAGGGGGTGTTTTTATGAATGAAAGTTCCAAATTGCATTGAAATCAGAATTTTTTTAGTTGGTACTTTTGCTTCTTTTTAAAGAAATATGTCCCTACAATAAGATCACACAGATCATCTCCAACATTATCTTCTAAAAGTTGCCTTGCACACTTAGGTCTTCGATCAACTTGGAATACATGTCTGCATATGGCCTGAAATTTGAGGTCTAATTTCATCACAGTACTATGTGGGTATAGTTCCAGAATCATTGTGGAAAAATTTGTGTTTTCCTTGGTGCCCTGTGATGACTACTGGGCCATAAACCAAATTTCTATACATGAGGGTGTGTTTAAAGGCTCTCTGTTTAATTCTATTATTCTCCCTTAGCCCATTTGCTAGTATCATATTGTCTTAATTATTCTGTTTGTATTAACTCTTGATATCTGGCAAGAAAGTTTATTCACCTAAGTTTTGTGTTTTTGACCAAAATTTTGTGTCTTTGACTAATATCTGGGCTTTTCTGGGCTTTTGATTTTTCAATTAAATTTTAGAATCAGCTTATAAAGCATCACAAAGAAAGTTATATTATAATTTTTATTGGAATTGCTGTTAACCTATACATTAATTTTGCTAGAATTTATGTCTTTATGACATCAAGTATATTAGTCCATAAATATATGGTATGCCATTTACTTAGGGCTCTTTCAATATGTTGCCATGAAATTTTTAAATTCTCTCCATAAAAGTCATGTATGTTTTTTGTAGATTTTATTCCTTAAATGCTTTATATCATTTAGGCTGTTGTAAATTGTGTTTTCTTTTTAAATATTTTCAAATTAAAAAAATTATAAATAGATAAATATGTTGATTTTTGTACAGTGATTTTATATCTATCCACCTTGCTAAATTATCTTGCTAATTCAAACAAAAGATGTGTACGCCATAGATTTACAAACTTATTTATTATTTTAATGTGCTGGATAGAACTTCTAGTACAATGTAAAAAGGAAATAGTAGCCTGCATTTGTCATATTCATAATCTCAAAGGAGATAATTTCAATATTTTTCCATTAACTCTTAATGAGTTCACTAAAATGTATATATTTCTCTTTTTTAACTGCTTTAATAAGGTATAACTAAAGTATAATAAGATGCACATATTTGAAGTGTGCAATTCGATACATTTTGAAACCATCACCACAATCAAGATAATAAACATATCAACCCTAACTCCCAAAAGTTTCCTTGTGCCCTTTTGCCTCTGTTCGCAGGCGCCTCCCCGACAACTACTACTCTACTTTTTGTCACTACAGATTGTGTAGCTTGTATTTACTGAAAATTTAAATAAATGAAATCATAAGTATGTACTTTCTGTCTTCCTTCTCTCTAAACATAATTATTTGAGATCTACCCATGTTGTTGGGTTATCAATAGTTCATTCCTTTTTATTGCTGGCTACATTCCATTCTATGGACACAGCACAATATGTTTATTCAGTCACCTGTTGATAGCATGTATTTCTTAAAGATGAACTTTATCAACTTTTAGTTTATTATAAATATTATAGTAAATGAATTCTAAATTTGATCAAAAGATTTTTCCTCCTTTTATTGAGATGATAACATATCCTTCTTTTATTTACTGATATGATAAATTACAACTTAGTTTTTTCATGTAAAACCAGGCTTGCAGAACTTGTAGTTGGAAGAATGCCAGCTTACTTATCTATTATCTTCTTGATACACTGTGTGATTCATTTACCAATATTTTGTTTAGGAGATAGTCATCTCTACAAACAAGATGAGACCTTTTCTATTTCCTATATTAGTTTGTATGGACTTGGAATAATTTATTTCTTGAATGTCATATGAACTTCATTGGCAAACCATCTGGATTAATGTTCCATTTGGGCTGTGTGTGTGTAGAGAGAGAAGACGTTTTTAAATGCGAATCAATTGTTTTCACTGTTGTACAGTTATGATTATCTGTTTTTGTATTAATTATGGTAAATTGTATTTGAGGAAATTTTTCCAATTTTAATAACTCTTCAACACTGGAATAATGTTCATTATTCTTTGAATGTTTACATACCCTGCAGTAATGTTTACTTATTCCTGAATTATTTTTGTGGGTTTTTTCTTGATCAGTTTGGCCAGTGGAGTCTTTTTAGTTTTTAATTTACTGTTGTTCAGCTACAGTTATCCTGCCTTTTTCCCCATTGCTCACCCCTACACTGTCCCCCCCGCTCCTCCACTGTCTGTGCCCTTGAGTCCTCTATTCATGTTCTTTTCCTTGCCCCTACCCCTTCTTCCCCCATTATCCTCCCCCCCTCTCCCCTCTCACCACTGTCATTTTGTTCTTTATTTCCAAGTCTCTGGTTCTATTTCGCTCATCTGCTTGTTTTGTTGATTAGGTTCCACTTATAGATGACATCATATAATATTTGTCTTTTGCCGCCTGGCTTATTTCATTTAGCATAATGCTCTCCAGTTCCATCCATGCTGTCATGAAGGGCAGAAGCTCCTTCGTTCTTTCTGCTGCATAATATTCCATTGTGTAAATGTACCACAGTATTTTGATCCACTCATTTACTGATGGGCACTTAGGTTCCTTCCAGCACTTAGCTATTGTAAACTGTGCTGCTATGAACATGAATTCCTTTGGATTGGTGTTTCAGGATCCTTAGGGTATAATCCCAGCAGTGCAATTGCCAGGCCAAAAGGCAGTTCCATTTTTAGTTTTTTGAGAAAAGTCCATACTGTTGTCACAGTGGCTGCACCAGTCTGCATTCCCACCAACCGTGCACTAGGGTTCCCTTTTCTCCTCGCTGGCACTTGTTGTCTGTTGATTTATTAATGATGGCCATTCTGACCAGTGTGAAGTGGTATCTCAGTGGAGTTTTTTCAAAGAACAAACTTTCAGGTTTATATATTTTATTATGCTTTTGTTTTCCATTTATTATAATTTCCATTTGATCAATACTTTTAAGTTATATTGGTTTTTTCCTTGTACAGTCATAAGTTAAAACTAAGCTCATTAGTGTTCTATATTTTTTCTGATGCAAGCATTTAAAACTGTAAAATTTCCAGCCCTATCTGGGTACACAGTTGGTTAGAGCATCATCCAATACACCAAGGTTGCAGGTTTAATCTCCTGTTAGGACACATACAAGATGCAACCAATTAATGCATAAATAGGTGGAAAAACAAATAATGTTTCTCTGTCTTTCTTTCTAAAATATTAATAAAAATTTAAAAGGAAAAAATAAAACTATAAACTTGCCTCTAAGTATCAATTGTGTTATATCCCATAAGTAATGCTATATAGTATCTTTTATTTTGTTCAGTCCTAAATATTCTCTGATTTTATTATAATGTCTCAGTTTTTTAACAGGCTGTATTTATTTATTTTTAGAGAGAGGGTAAGGGAAAGAGAAAGAGAAGGAGAGAAACATCAATGTATGGTTGCCTCTCGCACACCCCCACTGGGGTCCTGGCCCACAACCCAGTCACGTGCCCTAATTGGGAATCGAACTGGTGACCCTTTGGATTGCAGGCGGGCACTCAATCCACTGAGCCACACCAGCCAGGGCAACGTCTCAGTTTTTTAACATATTCAGTTCATTTTTTATTAAATTTATCGGATGACATTGGTTAATAAGACCATATAGGTTTCAAGTGGATATTTCTATGATGTCATGATCTGCATTTGCATTGTGTACCCACCACCCAAAGTCAAAGCATCATGTCTCAGTTAACCCATGCTTTTGTTATAAAGTATTGCTTGATCTTCAAATATCTGTAGTTGGGTATAGTTTGTTTTTAGTTTCTACCTCAGTTGTTTGTGGTCAATAAAATGATCTCAATGACTTCAATTCTTTGAAATTTGTTGAGCCTTATTTTAGGGTCCAGTATATGGTCTATTTTTTTCTATGAATATTTGAGATATATATGGGGCTAACAGTTGTTAATTCTGCTTTTTAGATCTTCTCTATCTTTAGTGATTGTTTCATCTGCTTGATCTGACAATGACTAAGTGATATAATTTTAAATCTCCTATTGTAATGATACACTTAGGTAACTAGAAATTTTTATTATTGCATAATCATCCTTTACCACTATTAACAATTTAACTCAATGGGCATTTCATCTGACATTAATAGAACTATCTCAACTTTCTTTTGACTTTTATTTATCTGGTTACTGTTTAATTTTATTTTCAACTACAATCTGCGTTCAACATTATTTTGTGTTAGTTTCAGGTGGACAGCGTAGCAATTAGACAATCATATACTTAAAAAGTGATCCGCCGATAATTCAAGAACTGTACCTGGCACCATAGATATTGAGTTATTACAATATTGTTGTCTACTGGCTACTTCTTTATGTATAATCTTCTTCTGTCCACTTTTAGTATATTTTGCTCATCTCTGCTGTCATGAATTTGCCCTCTAAAGTCTTTAGAGGTGAATTTAAGTATCCTGTGGCAATTGTTATGACCTCTGGCTATGAAGACTGGTGACCTTAAAGAGTTCTGGGAAATTCTCAGTTATTTTTTTATGATTGCCTCTCCTTTATTTTGTTTCTCCTTAAGAACTCCAATTTCTTTTAAATTATCTTTCTTATTTTCCATTTTCTGTATTATAAATACTCTTCAAATATATCACAAAATTATACTTCTTAACATGTATAAATATAATCTTGCTTGTACCAAATTTGTTGAATATTTAATTTCAAATATTGCACATTTTTTCTAAAAATTATTTCATTTTTTTTAAAAATCTGCTTGATCATTGTTAAGACTCTTGTGCTTTTTCAGCCTCCTTTATATTGATGCATATTGATGGTATATATTTTATTCTCATCTGATAATTCCAATATTTGAAGGCTTTAGGGTTCTACCAACCTTTGTTTCTGCTGACTCTCATTCATAGTATCATATCACTGTATGTTTTGTTATGTTTGTATGTGGACTTGCATTCCTTGAATGTTAATATATTGGAATTCTCTGAGACCTAGGTTAAATGTGAGATTTTTCCCAAGGGATTTGCCTTTGCTTCTTGTAGATACCTGGTTAAATTATTGATCTGAGTTTGTTGAGAACATCAAGATATATAACTCAAATATAAACTCTCAGGGTGGACCTCCTCCCTTTCCTCCAGCTAACACTAAGGTTTTAAATGGGAAATTTTGATTGTTATCAATGTTACCCTCTTACACACATACAATCCAGAACATGGACCAAGTTTAACTCTAGTTACCTCCCCAATGAGGATGTAGACTTTTGGAACCCTAATTTTATTCAGTGGATCCCCTAATTTTATTCAAAGGGTGTAGACTTTTGGAATCCTAATTTTATTCAGTAGATTCTTTTCCCCTCCCCTCTTCTGGGAATAGAAAAGCCAAAGCTCAAGGTCATCTGGATTCAACAAATACCTTCATTTGTAAAATCATCTTCAGTTCTACTTTACTTCTTTGTATTCCTGCTTTCACTTAGTTTTCAGCCTCTGAGCAGGTTGTCCAATTTAGCAAGTAAAAATACAGGATGTCCAAATAAATTTGGATTTTAGATAAACAACAAATAGCTTTTCTAGTAAAAGTATATCACATGCAGTATTGGGGATATACTCATACCAAAAAAATATTCATTATTTATCTAAAATTCAAATACAATTCAAGTTCCTGTATTTTATCTTGCAACCCTACACCAGTGGAATTCTTTATCTTCTTACTATGCCATCAATGCATCTACACAGCCTTTTAAAAAACTATACTGAGCAGCATTGTTAGTTGTCCCCTACAGTCACACAGGTCAGGGTATTCAGTTTGCCACATTGCTGAAGCAGAACTAACTTTTGTCCTTCTCTTACCACCTACCCACCTTTATGAAACCGGGACGATAATTTACTCCATGAACCTTAGTCACACACATTATTTTTTTCTGCAGATCCTGGAATTTGTAAACGACCTTACAAATCATCTCCTATAATCCCCATATAAAATATAAAGAAAATTAAGATTCAGATAAGTAAAACAGTAAGACCAATATTATGCCCAATACAGCAGCAGGGGGAAGCTGGAAATCCTGTCTCCTTGCTCCTTCCACACCTTCTGGCTCCACCACGTTGTCCATGAGGATCAAGTGAGCTACCTGATATCAAGACACAGGCAGAATGTAAAGTACTGAAAGTATGTAAAGTATTAGAATAAAAGTAGAAAATATATTAAAAATTATTTTGATTACACAGTCTAACAAAAGACTGGGCAGCTTAAAAGTGAGATTTGCTATGAAATGATATTTATGGAAGAAACCCCATAGGAATACAATAATATATTACACAGACTTTCTTTCCAGGAATCCTAAACAGAACAATGAGGATTTTCTATGAATATGTAAAGAAAATAAATTAATGATATCAAAATAAAATATCAGGCTGGAAATATACTGTATTGAATAAGAATTTTTGACCTAGAATATAATATATTCTCCATAGCAAATAATACCAAAAACAGAACTTAATTAACAAAAGCCCTTACTCCTTTCCTTCCTCTTTTCTTACAAAGAAATGCTTTCAGAATGCTTAAGACTCTCACCATGCTACTTTCTTTGCTACAATCAGTGCATGATTGCCACTCAAATTGCTATACTGGTCCTTTTTCCTCTAGCTCTGCATAAAAAGAAGATGCAGATGAATGGATTTTCTGTGGGTTAATTTATTAGGAGTGCAAAGCAATTATCAGCAAGGTAAATCATGGAACATGAAGTACACTATTACATGCCGGTTGCTGTATAATGTAGGTCCCTTGGCCACCAATGCAATTAAAGTGTTATATTTTATTCCTTTTAATTTTATCTCCTAGTCTATCCTATGCTTTACCCAGACAAGTTTGACTGTGCATATATAGGTGGTCAATAAGTAGACATGTATAATAGCTACCACAAAAAATTATATTTTTGATGTTATGGAATATATTTTAATGACATGATAGCATAAATCTTCAAAATGAGTGCTGAAGAATTTAACTGTGGGACTCAGTTCCCAGGGCATCAGGTTGTCAGTTTCTTGTGTGGCTATAATCGGGTGAAATTATATTACTGTCATGTGACCAGAGAGTGATGTGAGGTGAATTAAGCAGTGCTTGCAAATGCCTGTCACATTAATAGTATCTAAATCTCGTTTTTAATTTTAAAGGGCAAGTCCTAAGAAAGCCATGTTTACTAGGTTTTCAAGGCTCATAAAAGAAATTCTTGACAACAAAAGCAAGCCCTTTCCCTACACAGACCGGTGCAATGTGAATAATATGAAAGTGATAGAGAGGCAGTGTTTCAACAAAGAGAGTAGGACTAAAATCCCTGCTCTGCACTTACTGGCTATATTTAGGTTCCTAATCTCTCCTTGCCTCACTTTTCTCATTTTTGAAGTGGGAATAAAGACCACTACCTGGTGGAATTCTTAATAATGTACAGAAGATATTAGCATATAGTAAGGGCTCTATAAAAGGAAATGATTAAGATAATGTAGGTTATTCCTTATTTACTAAGGACTGCAACCCAATAATGATATTAAAAATAGCACATCCAAAATAATGTATCAGGAAATACCTAATAACAAGCCATTAAACTTGCAGAAACCAATGAAATTGTACAGAAAATGTGACAGATCAGGACGCATAGGGTTAGAAAGAAAAGATGGTTGAGTACAATTGAGTCCATATTCTGAAATAACAGATGCAGATCAGAGGGAAGAGGATGGCAAGCATGAAACTATAGTCACGTGTCGCTTAATGATGGGATACATTCTGAAAAAGACGACATCAGGTGGTTTCGCCGTTGTGCACCACCATGTCGCGCACTCACCCAAACCTAGATGGGGTAGCCTACTACATACCAAGTCCATACGAGGCAGCCTATTTGCTCCTAGGCTATAAACCTGTACAACATGTTACTGTACTGAATAGTGTAGGCAATTGTAACACACTGGTAAATATTTATGCATGTAAGCATAGAAAAATACAGTAAAAATACAGTGTAAAAGATAAAAATGGTACACTTACTATTATCATGAATAAAGCTCACAGGACTGGAAGTTGCTCTGGGCAAGTCAGTGAGTGAGTGGTGAGTGAGTGTGAAGGCCTGAGACATTACACTGCTGTAAACTTTATAAATACTGCATACTTAGGCTACACTGAATTTATTTTTTTAATTTTTTTTCAATAATATATTAACCTTAGCTTTTAGAAACATTTTTACTTTATAAACTTTTACATTTTTAACTTTCAACTGTTTTGTAATAACACTTAGCTTAAAACAAAACACATTGTACAGCTGTACAAAAGTATTTTATTTCTATAAAGCTTATTCCACAAGATTATTATCTACTTTTAATTCTTCTTATTTTTAAGCTTTTTTGCTAAAAACTAAGACACACACATAGCTGTCATCTCCTATGATAACAATGCCTTCTTCTGGAACCCCTCTTGAAGGACCTGTCTGAGGCTCTTCTTGAAGAAGTGTGACTCTTTTCAGAAAAATGTCCATGGCA
Source organism: Desmodus rotundus (assembly GCF_022682495.2). NCBI lineage: Eukaryota > Metazoa > Chordata > Mammalia > Chiroptera > Phyllostomidae > Desmodus > Desmodus rotundus. The sequence continues at coordinate 73,945,413 of NC_071389.1, read as the reverse complement.
TTTTGCTTGGTTTGTTTCTTTTTTTCATTCTAGATTTACTTGCAAGCAGATAATGCACCATGAATGTTTTTTGTTTCTATTAATGAAAACCTTTTAGTGTTGGGTTGGTTCCACATTTTCAAATTTTGTAAGGAACTTGTTAAGGTCTGCAAAAGTTTCTGCTAAACCCTTCACTGCGAATTTACTTGGTGGCTCTTTTCTTTCTTCTCTTGCAGTTCTCCTTTTCTCTTACCTCTTCTTCAGCTGTGTGTTCCTGTTCCAATTCCAACAACTCATCAGTTCCTCATCCACTCAGGTTTGCGCCTGCAGGACGCCAGCAGTGTGTGCTTACTGATGTGCTTGAAGACCTTGGGGTTCTCCCTGCACCAGACCACAAACGGTTTCCATTCATAGCCTGCAGTATTGCCCCCAAGCAAGACTATTATCCTGTCCCTAAAAGCCTTGAAACCTGGCATTGACTTAACTGCCTTTTGGATGAAAGTCCTTCCAGGCATCTGTTTCCAGAATAGGGAGGTTTCATGCATATCAAATATTTACTCTGCCAAATAATTTTCCTCCAGTATCAGCTTATCTAGAATTCCCAATGATCCTTCAGCTGCCTTCACATCAGCATTAGCAGACTCAATGCTCACTTTCACATGATGTAACGAATAACAACTCTCGATCAATTAAAACACCCAGAGCTAGCAGTAAATTCAAGACTGTGGTCCAGTCCAGCTTTTTTCTTTCAGTATCATGAACAACCTTTATGCTTTGGCCATGACCCTCATGGTGCTGAGAGGGATACACCTCTATGTCTGCTCTTCAATCCAGGTCTTTAGAAGTTTCTCCACGCCTGATACAGAGCCTTCTCAGATTTTTGTTAGTTTCATTGTCTTCAATGAAGCAGATCCTTTGACAGCTTCTGTTACCTTGTTCTTGATCGTCAAGATTGCAGCTGTGGTGGAACGGGACATGCCTGCCTGGCGAGCAAGTATTGCACTGCCGCTGACCTTCCATCTTTACAGCCCTTACCCACTCTTAATTTCGTTTCCGGGTCAGTCACTTGATTTGGCCTCTTCCTGGCAACCTTAGCAGTAGATTTTAGGTGCTTAGGGGCCCTGATGAACAAAACAACATGGGGTTAAATCAAGCACAGAGAAAATGATGCAAACAAGAGACAGGAAACATGAGATCGAGACTGCTGCTGGCATAATGCAACACAGTCTCTTACAGCAAATTTTATTTTAATAAGCAAAAGGAATACACTCCACAGTAATGACAAAAGTACAGTATAATAAATACACAAACCAGCAACACAGCCATTATCATCACCATCAAAAAGTATGTACTCTACATGATTGTATGTGCTGTGCTGTACACGACTGGCAGGCAGCACAGTAGGTTTGTTTACACCAGCGTCACCACCAACACTGAGGCAATGCCTTGCACTACAGTGTTACAGTGGCTATGACATGACTAGGCAATAGGAATTTTTCAACTACATTACAATCTTATGAGCCCACTATCATACATACAGTTGATCATTTTGTCATTATGCAGAGCGTGACTGTATAGGGCAACGCTGGAACTTAGTTGTTAAGTGTTGGCTTGGACAGTGTAGAGAAATGAGTTAGAATGGGACAGCGATTCAACTATTTGAAGAAGAAACTTCAACTATCACTGTCAAAACACTCCAGTTTGTCCTGATAGACAATTAGAAAGAAACTCTTGAGAATTCTGGAGCAACTGAATGAGGCAGTAATTAAAATGTTATTCTAACATATATGCTTATATAGTTTTCAGCTTACTAGGTCCTGTTATGGTTAAAGGCTTAAAAATGAAAAGACCAACCAGAAGGCTACTATCATAACACAGATAAGAAATGATGAAGGCAGTAGGGACAGCATATGACTGTGTCCATGATGTAAGCTCAGGGTTGAAGGAGAGATCAACCTCTTCTAGTGCTATTTCTTCTTTGAACTAGCTGAAGTCTCAATATTCCAGTCAATGACCTTCTTTTTGTTAAAGTTTCTGCCCCTAGTGATAATGTGAATGTTCTGCACAGAGAGAGTTAAAATTAATCTTCTCACATTTTAGCACCTCAGTGTGAATACATTTGTTTGTTTTTCCTAAAGCAGATGTCCACAGGGGACGGTAAGGGAGACAGTGATATCTCTGAGCCCCAGTGGGCAGGCAGCCATGACTACAGCAGAGAAGGAGTTAAAGGGGGAGCCTAGGGGTGCTGAACATTGGTCTTCTGCATAGTTCTGCCTGAGGCTGCCCCTAAAGATGATAATAATGATGGTGCTAATAATATTCTGTAAATTTAATGTGGTAGTGGGAGATTATATTAGTTAATTTGGGGATTAAAAGCTAATGTTTTGATGTAATATGCTTTAAATAAGCAGTGATGTTAAAATAATGCTTCCCCAAACTCATTCTTTGCTTTTTTGAAAATTCAGTCCTTACATACATCCCTACTCCTTTGTGTGAACAAAATTTAGTTTCAACCCAGTTTTGTGTTGGACTTGTATTACACAGGTATCTTTGTAGGTTTGTCTCCCTTTTTTCAGTTGAGATAACCCGTCATTATTGTCTCAGCTTGCCTATGAAACATGTGTCTTGTGTTTAACTTACATGACCAAATCGAAGTGGGCTGTCAACACTATACTGTGGACTGGTACATTCTGAAAAATGCATGTGCAGTGACATTGCTTCAGTGTCGTAAGCACCCTCTTTGCATCTACAGCCATCCCTGCTACTGCTAAATTATGTCCTTTTGAATAATTTAACAATTTTGTTATTCGAACTGTGATATATTCACGCTTTGTGTACCCAGCTCCAGTAAAAGTTCTTGGAATCCTTATTCACCCCAGTCCCTCATAGTACCCACATTAGCCTCTGCATTTAGGAAGACTTGAATTTTCTGGGCTTAACCACAAACTCCTGGTCATAGGTAGCATTCTTTTCTCTTTTCTGGAATTGATCATTTTACACTATGTGACACTTCAAGTAATTATGTTTACACAGTCAACTAATGGTGGGTGAGTGGGGGGGTGAATGCATAGTGAAACATGATTAAATGATTTTACAGCTTTGGAGCTGGTATAAAGTTGAATATGATTCATGCCTGTAGCTGTTGAGTCCCTATTCGTCAACTTGTGGTACAAAATAAGGTCTCATATTCAAAACGAATTGTTTTGAAAACCATGTCCTCCCCATTCTGCTTGTAGCTGAATTCCATCCTGTTCCTAAGATGCAACTCTCTAAGTAATTTGGGGGGACCTCAAGGACTTAGTCACCATCGCTGCCTCTTTCCTTTCCACCACTTCCTTTTTGCCTGCTGTCACACCATTTCCAGCAGTCTTATTCTTACTGTTGCATGGGCCACAGACAGAATCATGACATCAATAAGATCTGTTACCACCACCTCTGGAGTCTGGGCTGCAACTACCCTCCTCTTTTACCCTCCTTCTCCCACTATTCCTTCATACTATGTGCATTTTCACACATCTGCCATGGCATTCAAACATTCATCACGTCGTATAGGCGTTCTCTCTGCCTAGGGTGTCTTTCTACCCTGCGTGTCCTTGTACACATGGACAACCATTTAAATCACAGCTAAGTTATCTCCTCCATCACCTTATCCCTGACTCCCAGAATTAGCAACCTACCCTTCTTTCTCCAATCTCTACAGGGATCCTCTAATATAACATGTATCACATTGGATTATAACTGCTTCCTTTCATGTTCTTCTCCTTACTTGATGGAACATAAGATCCTTAATGGCACTGAATAAAGAACAGCTCCATAGGGATCAGTACTCAGTTAGGCAGACCTATTTAGATATTTTACCAGCTCATCAATAACCAAGCTTTTTGTTCATTAGTTAGAAGGGTAGGGGGTGGGGGGTTGCATGTTATATGGTTCCTAATTAGAAATAGCTTTATACCATGACAAAGAATTTGACCTTGATTCTATCCAAACTGCACTCTGAGAAAATCTGCTTGAAGTGAAGTATTGTGTGGCTATTTAAATTAGTATACTTGGGAATGGCAGAGAGGATATGGTTATGGATATTTAAGGCCAGTTGTATGAAGGGTAAGAGAGGTGGGTAAAATTAATTTACCTATTTAAATGTTCCAGAAAATTTGAAAAACTGAGCTGTCAAAAAAGAGAGAGAAAAGGGGAGCAAAGAACCCGCACATTGCTACTCAGCATAATTTTCCTTAGAAAATAGCATTATTTCTGCTTGATTTGATTTCATGTGGTTAAGTTTGCAGGAAATGTTATTTATTATATACACAGCTAAGTTTATGTAATTAACTGCAAATGTTCTAGTGTAGTACATACAGCCAGCAACACTGCTGTTTGTTGTGTCAATTTGGAAAAGAGAGGAAAGAATTAGCCATGTAATAGTTAATTCAATTTATAAAATTAAATGTGTATTGAAAATATGTCTGGTAAATATTATGCCATCTGCACATGCTCAAACAGTGAGCCTGGTTAATATTTTATAGTTTATCTGATAAAGTTAACAAAAGAATCTAGTCAGAGTGGAGACATACACTGAATATTTCATCACCTTCTTAATTGCAGAATACAGACAAGACATTTTTTTCCCTTTGGGAAAAATAAATGTTAAAAGTTATTACAGATGGAATCAGTTTGGCAATTAGGTTGAAATCCAACTGAAACCAAGCAGAAATTGACGGCTGCAAACATCACAATACCAAAGTATATTCAGCCAACTCCATCAATTTACATGATGAAGCAGAAATGTTGATAGCAAAGCTGTGTTACTCGGCTAGCAGAGGTTATTTTAACACAGAAGAAAACCTGGCTTTGTGCCTTTTTCCTCAATAGTTAATTCACAGCCATCAAGAGCTGTCATTCTTATGCACAGCAGACAATATGATATACCTAAGGCTTTTCATTCTGACTTCTGATTTAAAGGTCTTCAGCCTGTGCTGTGGACCTTAACCTTGAAGCCAAGTGCAAATTAGCTTTAAATCAATGAAGCTGATTAAAGCTCCATTGTGGTCAAGCCCTTAATAGAAGAAGGGAGGGGAAGGAACCACTTGAAAACAGCAAAAGCTTGGCCTCTCTTAACTTGGAACATATGTAATGCTTTTCAGCTCTTCCCTACCCTGACAGAACCATGAATGGTTTTAAGGCTATTTACCTGCTAAGAGAATGGAACCAAATTTTCCAATTCAGTGGAAGAGGCCAAGTGAGAATCAAAGGTATTTTTTGCAAGCACTAGAATATAAAAGGTTATTTTGAAAAGAAGAGGGGAACATCGAAACATCTCCTCAGGAGAGGCCAAGAGAATCAAGTTTCTATCAGGTGAAAAAAATTCTTACATTTTAAAAGTACTTTGGGCTTCTGTTTATTTTTCTTTTGTTTTTGTATTTTAAGATACAGCATTTCTCAAACAACAAGACTGTTGCAAACTTCTGACTATTTAAAAAATGGTTTTTCCCTCCTTCACAAATAAATATGTCTCCCAGGAACATGCCTGGAAGAAGCAGTCTGTTTTGAGAGTGGCCCGAATGACCCCCCGCCAGCAGGCAGCACTGGGTGTCTGTCTACACCTCCACACCAATTCTTCCCCAACTGCCCCAGGGCTACCGGAATCTAGACAAATTCCGTTTTTACCGAAGAACGATTCTTTCTCTAACATCTTCAGAAATATTAAAAATGACATTCTAATAGAAAAAGGCTGATTTTCATTGCCTAATTTAATTCTCTAATGCTGCAATTTAATCCATCCTTCATGAGAACCCCATCCCACTGCAATAGCAGCTTTCTCAACCCTATCCAAGGTGGAGTAAATCTTTACCCTACATTTCAGGTATGAAGAATTTGAAATCATGGAAAAGGAGTTTTTACAAAGAACATTAGGGGAAATAAAGCAAATAGAAAAGGCAGAGACTAAGGACTTCACACAGAGTGCAGGTAATTTAGTACTAAAGGGTTCTCCATGCCTGCCTCCTACATTAGCATTACATGAAGTGCTTTCAGCAGAGTTTGCCATATAGCGTGTGCTCAGTGAACACAGGCTATTGGCTATCATTCTACTGGCTTGGACAGACACACTTGACCATCACAGAGCCCTCAATCTTTCCTCCTACCTCCCCTTTAAATGTACCCATCCCAAAAGCTCTGCCTTGAAACCCTCAAGATCTTCTCTCCTATTCCAATTTTGATGAAACCTTAATGGAGGGAGGATAAGGGATCTGAACTAGAAAATAAATCAGACACTTCCACCTAACTAAGTGGCTAAATACATGCTAATATTCACCAAAGGTAGAGAAATATCAATTAATAATAATAAATAAAACAAGTACCCTAAAAACAGAGCAAAGTACATCCTTCCCCTCTTTCAAGTTAAAGAGCTGTTCCCTACACACATCTGTGACTACTTTATCTTGTATAATCTTCCAAGGTAAGACAGACTAAAGAACAACAAAGACCTGAACTGGCCAAGGGAAAACAGAAAAAATACAGAGAATGGAGATGGGGAGGCAGTGGAATGCTAGGACAGGAGGGGGAACAACAAGAAGAAAATTCCTTGGCCTGTGTGGTTCAGTTGGCTGGAGTGTTGTCCGGGAGACAAAAAGGTCTTGGGTTCGATTCCCAGTCAGGCACATGCCCAGGTTGTGGGTTCCATCCTGGGTTGCGGCATGTACAAGAAGGCAACCAATAGATGTTTCTCTTCCTCTCCCTCTCCCTCTCTCTCTTTTCCTCCTCTCTCTCTAAAAGCATTTAAAAAAAGTCCTCAGATGAGAAATAAAAGGAAAACTTGACTGAGAAAAAAAGGATGAGACAACAGACAACCAGAGAATGAACTGAAATCAAGTGTGATGTTTCCTAAAATGAGGCTGGTAGACAACTGATAGGAGACAGGTAGCCCTGCTCTGCATAGACTCGGGGTTGCATGGTTTCTTCCATTTACTGAGCTGTGGCTACCCAACTGTTGGCGGAGAAAAAGGGCAAGGGGAGAAGGCTGAGGCATCAGCAAGGCTGGACAGCCAGAATATAGAGCATGATAATTACCATGATGTTTTAAACCACAACTGCCCTCTGTCATCAACAAGATGTTGTGAGAGCAATCAAATTACCTGTCAGGTGCTGACCTCTCTGGGAAGTGGTACAATTTGCAAGCAAACTGTTATTATTGATGGCGATGGTGGTGGTAGTGATGATGATGATGACTACAGAAATGGCTTCCATTCAGGATCTCCTTAGCTAGAACTATCTGCCTCAGTGAGGCCCAAGCTGTTTTCAGATCCTATTAGTGCATACCTGTAATTAATCATCGTTTAAAATAACCCCTGGCAAGCATTTTAGAGGTTGCTGATAAAATGCAAAGCAAAATTAAATGATTAAGAGTAACTTTCATCTGAACATGGGAATGTCCCACACAATTTTGATACCCTCATTTTGTTTGCTAACAATGCCTTTCATTAGAATACATCATATCTATGACTAGAAACTAACCTTACAAGTAGATAAAAAACAATGTGCCAAAATGGTATAATTCAAAAAACTTTCCTTGACCCAAAATATCTCATTTGCCCAGACATAAAATTAAATACCCAACAATTTTTCATTAAAGTTCAGCTCCTCCTGCTTTCTCAGCAACTAGATCTGCATTTGTAAGGTGCAAATGCTTCTTTATCAAGAAATTTAGCTATCTTTGTATCCTCAAAGAGCTGTGGTTTTGTTATCTGATGTTTTTTGGCCACTTTGAAGAGGGATCCCTGGCTACATGAAGTGATCACTCGTCTGAAAAATGGGGGTGGCAACAAGCAGACTAAAAGGCATTTTAAAAATTAAAACATAAATAAAAAGGAACAGCAAGCCCCCCAAACAAAAGTCATTCATTTCAAGATTTTGCTTAAGACTGACTAACTTTGGGTGGTTCTAAAGGTCCAACACTAAAATAGGCAAAACTGCAGACTCAAAGAGGACTCAAAATCAAGCATCTTCTGAAGCTCCAAGGAAAAACAGCATCCCGAGACCCAGTAGTCAAGCTCAACTTTCTTCTGCTACCATACAAAGCAGGGGCGATAAATGGTTTGTCTCTTCCCATTTTTCCTAGATCTCAGTTTTACAGCCCTAGAATTGCAGAATTTCCAGCAGGGCCTGTGGCAGAGGAACCTAAACGCATACCCCCCATCTAATCGCTGGCACCTCATTGCCAAAATTCCTCCTTCATTGCCAAGTTGTTCCTCTACAGAGTTGGGGCCCCACACATCACAGAGGGCAGAGAGAGCAAGCATCTTTCGAAGGACCTACTGTACTTCCTTCCACAAGAAGGTGTCAACAAGCTCTCAGCAGTTTTCTTTAAATTCCTTCATGCATCATAGAAAGCAAAGAGAAACTTGTTTGAGGCTTGAACTCCTGGAGGGGAAATAGGCTAGCCTTCCACAGACCTGGATAGAGTTCAACACTTGGTTAGAAGACAATTATTTATGAGTCAGCCTCACAGGCTGAGATGGATCACCAGTCAACCTAAGCTTCTCACCTCACGCAGACCACCCAAAATCCATCCCCAAGCACAGAGCAGACCCCGTGGCTCAGCCACCCTGCCTGCCACTGACAAATATGACAAACAGTATGAATGCGCATTCTGCCTACTTTTCTTTAGCATCTGGAAAATCCCTGTGAGTCACCACCAAGTGGTTTCTTGGTATGTGCACATGTGTAAATGTATGTATGTTGATTTAAACATATGTACATACACAGGGGGACAGAAACAAGCATATCCCCAACAGGACTACTTACCACCTTACATCCCACCAGTACTGCAAGATTGTTGTGTGTTCCTATGTAACACGCACTGCCCAATGAAATTAAACTGAGTCATACGTAGCAAGGGAGACATCATTTCAAGTTCCTCTATGTTCATAATTAACAAAGTTTATGTCAGCAAGGTTAGAAGATGATCTCCTGAGTCTATATCTCATCTCCCTATATTATCTACGGCCCCATAACTCACCACTCTCCCTACATCACAGGTGGCAAACACAAGGCCTGCGGGCCGAATCTGGCCCTCCTTGTTTTATCCTGCCCGGCACCTTGTTTCTACCTGGCAGCAGCGCCAAGTTCCGTGTCCCTAGTTAGGGAGTAGTTACATTCATACAGTCCTAAATTACATTCGGCCCCCTAAAGGCAACCGCAAGGCTGATGTGGCCCCTGGTGAAAATGAGTTTGACACCCCTGCCCTACATCATATAGATTTCTGCATCTCCCAGTGTTTGTCATTAACTCAACCTATGACTTAAACATTTTTGATCAGGTTTCAAAGGTGGTTCAATTGATGTTGAAATACACATGGATGGATTCTCCCTGATTTTGCCTCTTCTGTGGTCCACATTTTATCCTCCATATTTCTGCTGGAAAAGTTTCAAGTGTGTCAGTCAGCATTTAGCTTCCGACTTTGAAAAATCCTGAGGAAGCCAGGATGAGCTAAAATCTGATGCTTGTGACAGATCACCTGTCTCCTTTCCACAGTGAGACAAGTTTCTGAATCACAAAGGCCACCACCCAGGCAGGCGGCTTTTTGAGAGCAGCAAAAGGATCACACAGGAAGTCGGTTACTTAGTCTCATATTCTACCAGATGGCAAAAGTGTGGATTGCTCTTGGCAGTCAGTCAGGTTGGATGGCATTTCACTCAGACTCCCCGGTGACACTGAAGAGTGTGTGTGCTTCTATCTATTCTCTGAATAAGAGTCTACAAATCCCCCGTGAGATGATTTTTTAATGGTTCGAATGCACCATCAATCTGCTCATAAGACAGTTTAGAGTCAGTATGTGCTCTGGTCTATGTGATTCTTCAGGAACAAGGGGTCATTTTTAAATGCAGGGTAACTGACAAAATCTCTTACCACGTGGTTTATGAAAAGAAAGGAAACCAACTAAGAGGACGTTTCTTTTATAAGTGAACTTTAGGGAAAACAACAAAAATCAAGTTGATTTTCAAAGATAAAGCTTCTAGAAAAAAACTGAGTATGTACTTATTGGAACAATATACTTTTTGGTGTGCTCTTAAAATTACATGAATAATAGAGAGGAAACATTAAATCAGAAAGCCTTCCTTCAGAAATACTACTTAAGAACCTTGAACCCGAGAATTAAAAGTTAAATATGTTAATGCCTTTTTACATCCTTATGTCCCAACCAAGACTTTAAAAAGAAAGTTCCTATAAGACAGAAAAAAGACACCAATTAATATCAAAATGTCTTAATTTACTATAAGGATATATTATTGCTTATTAGTTGATTAAATTTGGTAAAAGATTTCTTATGAATATTTCATTCTTCTGTTGGCATTCATTAGCACTGAGTAGGAAATTTTCAATGCTCTTTAAATATCTTACAGATATTTTTAAAAAGTTCAAATCAGCTACAAATATCAAATTTGTTCATGAGTTTAAACACAGCATACATCACGGAAAATAACACTAGTTATATCCTAGACTACGTAAAATGCAGAGGAACCTCAAAACTCTAAAAGCAGTAATTGCTTTACCCTGATTTGGGAGACTGGCATTGGCTTTCCCCACACTCCAGCCCAGCCTCCAGTCAAAACATCACTTAAGATAAAGTGAACCACACTGTAAGTATAGCATGGTGTATACAGTAGTTTGGATAATTTTTTTCCTCATAGTTTCTTCAAAGCGTAGGTCAGTGAAATCATCTCTCATTCATTTTCTTAATAATTTTAAGAAAGTTAAGAATTTGACCAAAACCCACATCTGCCCCATTGCAATTTGATAGTTATACAAAAAAAACTATCACATTTGTATACAAGGCAACACATAGAAAACATTTATTATGAAAAAAACCAAGACTGAAGAAAGATCTAAGTTTAGAAAATGTATAAGCAATAAATTCTGCAGCTGAGAGGAACATAACATAGGCTTTACTGCCACCACCGCTCCCCTCCCCACCCCGGAATTAGTGAACAGCCTCTAGACAAAGTATCCCAAAAGCTTCCTTTATTTTCTAAAGTGAACATTCTTGGGACTCAAACTCAAGTCCATCAGGAAAGCGTACGCTGACAGTATGAGAAATGTGAAGAAATTAAGCTTTCTGTTGGTAGAAAATCCTGTCCTCTGTAAGAAAAACAAAAGTGCTTGGGGGATGGGAAGAAGAAAAAAGCCCCGGTGAGTTTAATAAGTGCCATGATTGCTGAGAAATCTAAAAGGGTGATAATATGAATCACAAGACAAGTGCAATAGGGCAGCTATTTGAAATTTGCTTTTCACACATTTAGTGCAAAAACAAAGGCTCTTGCAAGAAAGGTCAGTCCTCCCACACGTTAATCTACAATCAAGGAGCACTTTAAGAATCCGAATGTGATTGCAAATCTCTAGCATGCCAAGCAAGATGAAGGCGTTTTTCTTTCAATCTATCTATTGCTACCAGCATTTTACATTCATTTTGCTCAGGGGTTGAAGTGCACACTAAGTATTGGCTGGTGCTGAATTCCAGCACTTTGCTCATTACACTAGAATAGAATTAACATATGAACACATACACGCACACACATACACATACACAACTGTGCTATAGTAACAGTAAGCATCTGACTTACCCTTGCTCAAGTAATGAGATGCAGACTTCAGGCTCCTCTCCAACCTTATTTCATCCTGTGAAATTATTGCACGGTCTTCTCAGCATTCCATAGCTTGCCTCGTGTGTGGCAATAATAAGACACAGCACGATGCAATTAGCAGAGGTTGTCCTTCCTTTTATAAATGTAAGTCAGACCCTAAAACTTTTTGCACATCAATACCTGTGGTTGTGCCTTAATTTCCTTTTAAAACAACAGTTCAAGTACCTTATTTTGAAATTATCAAATATAGCACTTCTGGTCAAGATGGCAGCATAGGCAGACATAGCTCACCTCTTGTCACAAGCACATCAAAATTACAACTAAAATATTGAACAACCATCACTCAGAACCATCAGAAATAAAGTTGAATGAAAATCTAAAAATCACACAATTATAGAAAACACGTCCATCCAGACTGGTAGGAGGGGTGGAGATGCAGAACAGGCTGGTCATACATTCATGTGTGGTGGATAAAAATTCAGGAGAGATGTCTCAGGAGCAAGGAACCCCTGTCCACACCAGGCCCCCTAGCCCAGGGATCCAGTGCCAGGAAGATAAGTCCCCACCACTTCTGGCTGCAAAAACCAGAGGGGATTGAGTCAGTGGAAACTTTTGGAGCCTGAAGCACTTCCTCTTAAGGAACCCACACCGCACACAGACTCACCTACTCAGACTCACTCCCTCTGGGCTCTGGCACCAGGGTGGCAGCTTGAGGGACACCCGTGGCATGCAGGGGGAGGAGGTGTCTGGCATCAAGGCAAGCAGAGGCCATTGTCCTTTTTCTGGGCCCTCACTCCATAAAGCCTGCAGGCTGGTGCCATATCTGAGACTCCATCAACCTGGCTAACACTGTTTGACCAGCCTTGGAGATCCCCAGAGACTTCACCCCACCCAGCCTATGGGCCCACCCAAGCTGCTTTTCCATATGAATAGCTGGTCTTGGCTTCTGTTTCACAACATCCTAAATCCTCTCAAATAAGCAACAGCTGGCCTCAGTGAGCCCCAGGACTGGCACTAACAGCAGCAGCCTAGATTCACAGATTGGCTTCCTCTGGAAATCTCCAAGCCCAGCACAATTAAGCAGCCATCTCATATTGCCTTTATAGCTCAGGCAATGTGGCCCCAGGCAAAGCACAGGTGGGGGTTGACCTTGGCCTGCACCACCCGAGCCAGCGCACCCAGTGAATAGCTACAGACCACATCAGAGCACCACCACCTACCCCTGCACAGCTGATCCTCCACAGAGGGCAGAGGTTGGTGGTCAGTGGTCACAGCCAGTCCTTGCAGATGACTGACCTGGTTAAATACTTCCCATTGATCTACCAACTGCAACCAATACTCAACGACAAGAGGAAGGTGCACTTAGCCCACACAGAGGATACGCATAGAGTTCCCAGCTTAGGTGATATGGGAGGCTGTGCCACTGGACCCTACAGGAAACCTACTACATTAGGCCACACTACCAAGACAGGGAGTCATAGCAGCTCTACCTAATACACAGAAGCAAACACAGGCAGGCTGCCAAAATAAGGAGACAAAGAAACATGGTCCAAATGAAAGAACAGATCAAAACTCCAGAAAAAGAACTATACCAAAGGGAGTTAAGCAATTTATCAGATACAGAGTTCAAATCACTGGTTATAAGGAGTGTCAAGGAACTTAGTGAGGGCCTCACCAGTATAAAAAAGATCCAGTTAGAAATGAAGGATACACTAATTGAAATAAAGAAAAAGTTATAGGAAAACAACAGTAGAGTGGATGAAGCTGAGAATCAAATCAATGATTTGGAACACAAGGAAGCAAAAAACAACCAATCAGAACAACAAGATAAAAAAGAATCTAAAAAACTGAGGATAGTGCAAGCGGCTTCTGGGACAACTTCAAGCTTTACAACATTCATATCATAGAGGTGCCAGGAGAAGAGAAAGAGCAAGAAATTGGAAACCTATTTGGAAAAAATAATGAAAGAAAACTTCCCTAATTTGGTGAAGGAAATAGACATACAAGTCCAAGAAGCACACAGAGTCCCAAATAAGATGGATACAAAGAGGCCCACTCTAAGACACATCATAATTAAAATGCTAAAGGTTAAAGATAAAGAGAGAATCTTAAAAGCAGTGAGAGAAATGAAGTTAGTTACCCATAGGGGAGTTCCCATGACTGTCTGCTGATTTCTCAAAAGAAACTTTTCATGCTAGAAGGGATTGACCAGAAATATTCAAGGTCATGAAAAGCAGAGATCTACGGCCAAGATTGTCCTACCTAGCAAATCTATCATTTAGAATCAAAGGGCAGATAAAGAGCTTCCCAGAGAAGAAAAATCTAAAGGAGTTTATCATCACCAATCCATTATTATATGAAGTGTTAAATGTACTTATCTAAGAAAAAGATCACAACTAAGAACTACAAAATGGCAAAAATACATAGCTATCAACAATTGAATCTAAAAAAGAAACTAAGCAAACAAGAAGAACAGAAATAGAATCATAGATATTGAGAGCATTTTGACAGTGCCGGATGGGAGGTGGGTGTACAGCACAGGTGGTAAACACAAGGCCCTCAGGCTGAATCGAGCCCTCCACCTTGTTTCTACCTGGCAGCAGCACCAAGCTCTCGCTTAACTGTTAAGGAGTGGTTAAATTTATATAGTCCTAAAATTACATTTGGCCCTTTGAAGGCAATTGCGAGGCTGATATGGCCCCCAGTGAAAATGAGTTTGACACCCCTGGGTAGGGGAATGGGTGAAGAAGTGAAGGGATTGAAAGTGGAAGGTGGAGGGTGAGTAGGGCATGGGAGAGTAATTGGGGGAAAATGGGGACAACTGTAATTGAACAACAACAAATAAAATCTTTTTAAAGAAGTACAAATAGGTAGATACAGAGTAGCCATGGGAATGTAAAGTACAGCATAGGAAATAGCTAGCCAAAGAACTTATATGCTGGACCTGTGGACATGAACAATGGTGGGCAGCTTGCCTGAGGGAGTAGGAGGTGCTAGGCAGAGGGAGGCAAAGGAGGAAGAATCAGGGCAACTGTAATAGCATAATCAATAAAACATAATTTTAAAAAATAAAATAATAAAATATACAGCTCACTCTTAAATAATAGAAGTTTGAATGAGCAGGTCCACTTACAGACAGATTAAATACAGTGAGTTTATCGTATTTGTGGGATTTGCATCAGCAGATTCAATCAACTGTAGAAGAAAAACAGTATTTTTGCATTCCGAACCAAAGGTTCCCAACCTCTGATATTCAACCATGGGTTCACAACCTTAGATTCATAACCACAAATTCCCTACCTTGAGTGGAAAATACTGTTTTCCATCAGTGGTGGACGAATCCGCAGATGCACAGGGCCAACTGTAGAGTAAAACGTTACGGGGGGATTTTCAAGTGTGTGGGGGGTTGGTGACCTTAATACCCATGTTGTTCAAATGTCAACTCTACATAGAAAAAAATGTACACAGAACAGATGTATACCCTAATGAACTATTGAAATCAACAGCAACATAACATGCACTCATGATAAAACATAACGTAACAGAATCCCAGACTTGTCTCTTCTTGAATATAAATCCTTCCTCCCTACAGCTGTAACCAATATCCCTGAAATACATACCATATATACTTCTTTGACTTTCTTTAAGTTTTATTATGTGATTATTTATACCTAAAATATGGTTGAATTTTGCCTATTATTGTTATTAAATTCATATAAACTATATTTCATTGCTTATGTCTTCTGCTCAGTATTATATGTTTAAAAGATTGATCCACATTCTTTTGTATATTTGTAGTTTGTTCATTTTTTATTGTTGCCTACTATTTCAATGCCTGAATATATCATAATTGATTTATTAATTTGAATGTTGATATGTTGATGGACAGTTGGAATATACATCTGACCCGCTACAAGGCAGCTTTGAAAAGTCTGAGACATTCTGGTATGCATAAGCAGAAACGTATGGGGGGGTGTACGTAAGAGTGGGGTTACGGGGTCATAGGGTGTTTGTATGGTTAGCTTTACCAGAGGCTGGAAATATTTTTCCAGAGTTTCCGTCCCACCAGCAATTCATAAAAGTTCTTACTGTTTTACCTTCACCACATGAGTAGTTTTTTGTGGGTTTATTTGTTTGCTGGTCTGGCTGACATTCATTTCCTTTTTAAATAAAATAGTTTAAAAGATAAGCCCTCATTGAACTTTCCGAATCCTTTCTAAAAGTCATCAAAACTTCCTCCATCTTGTCACTGTGCACTATTAGAGAGCCCCTTAATTTAGAACTTATTGAGGTAATAAACTATAATAGTTCTAAAAGATCTATTACACATTCAAAAATCTGAAGAGCAGTTCAGAGAAAGGAGACTAAATTTATCAAAGATTCAGTAGACCTATAACTTAAATGAGAGAAGAACAAAGCAGTTCTGTGTTATCAATGATGAATCAAATAAATACACATCAGATTCTGTAGAAAAAAATCAAATCTTATTAATGTGTCTAAAAAAGTTAATTGCAGAGAAAAATAAATCTGAAAAAAGTGGTGTGGGAACATGAGAATTAAATAAAGAAAAAATCTACTCTTCCTTAATTTCTACCTCCTCCTAACACACACGTACACACATTATTTCACTCACCACCTCCAATACTAATTAGTGAGTGACTTCTCTCCCTTGAAATGCTAACAAGTTCCAGCTGAAAACATTTTAAAAAAAGAAAATTGAAAATTATTTGCGTGTGAGTTAATATTGTTTCCAAGAATGTGCTTCTCTCTTGACTGAGTTCTACATACTCAGAGCTGTACCAAAGAGGGCATTTTCTTCATACGGTTCCTATTACACAGGGCTCTGTATGAGGTCCAGAAATGTTTTCTAAACAACTCTTTTGTTTTCTCCTTAGAGAAATTACAAGAACAATAAATGTTCATGTAAAGGTATAGAAACTTGATGTGATCAATAGACACCTCCTAATCCTTGATAAAACCTTTGAGTTGTAAAAACATTTCAAAGTCAGGACTATGGCTTTCCTCACCGCCATTTATTTACACATCAGAATTAATAACAAATCACTTTATTCCTTGTTTTGGAGACTATTTCCTAATGTATATTTCATCTCTCTGGCAAGCTCTCACATGTGTAGTTTAGATCAATAGTTAACTGGGAGATGGAATATTGTGAATTGATTGCCCTTTTGACATGAACTCATTTATAAACACAAGAGATTTTAGGTGGCATTAATAGAAAATGGATCAGTGCTCCACAATTATCACATTTACCTAGAGGAGCTTTTACAAATGCAGATATCCTAAACATTCTCATTTAATAATACTGGAGTATCTGTTTAATCTTTCAAAATTACCCTAGTGACTCTGAAACCTAGCCAATGTTAAAAACCAATGAAATCATGAGGAAGAAGAAAGATGAAAAAGTCAAATGCCAAAGGACCCACCTCTGAAGTTTCAGTCTTTTTAAAGGTTATTAACATTGGAGTCAGTATTTCCGTTTCTGGCCTAATATGCTCATAGTAGTTCTCCCACTTTTTGCCTTCTACCTCCCAGCCACTATAATGGAGAAGTATGGCCACGAGTTTGCCAGTTTGCAGCCCACTTCTGTTCATAAGGGCTGTATTTTAGTTGCGCTTTCTTCACATTATTAAATTCATTCTGCTGTGTTCTGGTTTATAACTTTGTCCTACATACCCCCATCGTTTTCAAACATTCAGGCTTTTTCAAATAGGAAAGAACCAAGTTGATCAAGTGTTAGTTTTTAGAAAGCCACTATAATTTTGATGTACCTCTTTCTTTGAAGAAAAACACTATTGTGAGCTCTATTAAGAGTGGGACAGTTCACAAAAGAAGCAAACAAATATTGAGATAAAAACCTGTGTATTTTAGCAATTTTGCAAATTATCAAAGTTTTCTTAGGATAATATGTACTGTTATCAAGTGACGTGAAACCAGAATCCAAGTTACATTTTATTCAAAACAACTGGGACTCAGAGACACCCCTAGACATACACTAAGTTTTGACCCAGACGGAAGCAATGGGTGTGTCCAATCCTGTCCCTACTGACGCCCGGGTACACACTTCAAGAGAGACAGAGCTATTGTCTCTACAGAGCTATTTTCTCATAACAATGAGAAAAATTAATCCACTAACTCCAAACTATAAAATAATTCACTATAGTTTTTCATTTTACCTTTGCAAACAATAAATATGAATATTTTATCTTCTAGACCAAATGGTATGGTTTCTAATAAACTAGCATAAGCCAAAAATATAGTCATTCTAAAAGACTATACAAATTAAAGCATCAAATGAAACCTATATAACCAAACTAGAATTTTATGTTAGACTCTTTGTTTTTGAAAATTTAAATTATTTACTAAATCACTTTTTATCGTTATTCTATTACAGTTGTCTCAGTTTTTCCCTCTTTGCCCTCCTCTGCCCATCCTAACTGCCCCCGCCCCGCTCCCAGTCAGTTCTCACACTGTTGTCCCTGCCCCTGGGTCATTCATACACATTCTTTATCCAGTCCCTTCCCCTTCTTTAAAAATAATAATTAATCTTCCGAATTCTAAATGATAGATACTATGTAGAATAAGAGAAGGCAAGAAACTCATTGATAACAAGTCATTAAGAGGCAATATGATTTTATTAAGCAATACCAAAATGTTGTTTCCTTCTCACTAAAAGCAATAAAAGTAGCCCTGGCTGGTGGGGCTCAGAGGATTGAGCACAGGCCTGCAAACCAAAGGGTTGCCAGTTCGATTTCAAGTCAGGGAACATGCTTGGGTTGCAGACCAGATCCCCAGTAGGGGGCGCACGAGAGGCAGCAAGACATTGATGTTTCTCTCCCTCTTTTTCTCCCTCCCTTCCCCTCTGTGTAAAAATAAAGTAAATAAAATCTTTCAAAAAATAAAAATAAAATAAAATAAAAACAATAAAACTATTAGCTAAATCATTATTTGAATGGCCTATTAAAGCCAAGGAACTAATAAAAAACATGAAGTTATTATTTTCAATGATTAAAAATTGCCACCCATTATAAATATACCCAGTAATCTGAAATTGCTTTAAAGGAAATCGGATATGCACACCATATTCCAAGAATGGAAGCTGATTTCTCTTCCTTTACTGCCAAGGTACTTCCTATTTTACAAGTAATCTCTTCTTTTTCAGAAATAGAGAAATAAACACAAACATGTGAAAATACCTAAAAACCACTGTAATGATACACAGTCTTAAAGCTAATAATGCCACTTTTAAAGAAACAAGTTATTCAGGCTTTCTGGGTAAAATCATTCTCATCCCTTCCCTTTGTTCTACACATTAAGTATATCAAAGCGAAGCCACTATAAATGAAATAAGGTCAGACAACATTCAAGATAAAAATTTTATTCTCAGAGTTAAGTTATGGGTGGGGTTTTCCCTGGCCAGGTAATAGTTCTAAGGGCCCTGTTCTCCTGTGGTCGGCAAATTGGGAAAAGCTTAAAATTTTTTCAGCTACATTGAGATTCTTAAGGGCCCTCTCTACAATTCTTGGAAACAAGCATGTCATAGCTCTTTATCGTCCTAAATGTAATAATAGTAATACATCTAGAAAATAGTT
This sequence comes from Desmodus rotundus, assembly GCF_022682495.2. Classification (NCBI taxonomy): domain Eukaryota; kingdom Metazoa; phylum Chordata; class Mammalia; order Chiroptera; family Phyllostomidae; genus Desmodus; species Desmodus rotundus. Next base: position 73,926,188 of record NC_071389.1, on the reverse strand, counting down.
TTCAAGTTATTGTTACAAAATGTTTTTCTCACTGTAAGTGTGACTGTATAAACCAGTAGCTAAGAGCTAGTGAATTTCTTTGAACCATACAACACAAATTCAAGTCTTAATATTGGCTTTTCACTTCATGACTATTTCTTTAAAGAAAAGAAAAGGAAAACTTTGAGAGTATGGCACAACTAAATATCATAAAAAACATTTCAGGTGCATAAATATAATATATATTTTAAATATTTAAATTTATACCTGAACTTTGATTTTTTTTTTATGGCTGTGCCCAAAGACTGAAAATATCTAGAATCTTGAATCCAGAGTTCACTAAGTATTGAAATAAGCAATGGTCATAGGACCATCTGCCAAAACATTATGTCATATAGCTCCATTCTTCAAGGAAAGCAGGCGAGCAAGCCTAGAGTTGCTTTCTGGAATAAATGTTAGATTAGGTCTTCCTATAAACAGATAGCAAAGACATAGTAAACTAGGAGAAAAAAAAACCCACACAGGAAGATGGAGTTAAAATTTGTCTGTTAGTTTCTTTACTTGGGACAAAAAGGGTAAAGTGCTCATTGAGATTTTGTAATCATACACTAGTGTCCCTGTATTATTTGGGCTAGAATTCATATTATTTATATGAAATCTAAAAACCCCAAAGTAAAAGTTATTTTTATAGAGTGCTTAATTGTTCGTGACTCCAGGAATTTGGTATAAACAAAGGTAAATCCTCATTTAGAGGAACCATGTCCAACGCAGGAGTACCGGAACGTCCACAATCAAAAGAGTTCCCACAATTAAAAAGAAATACCACATTGTATCGGTCATAGACTAGCACTTGGACAAACAAAAAGAAAGCAAATTAGACTCACAAAAGTAACAGATATTGAAATTATCCGATACAGAATTAACTATAAATTAATTATATTTAACATGTTGAAACAATAAGAGTGCATTGCAATTATTTCAAAAGAATGAGACACTATGAAAATAAGCTGCATTTGAAAAATAATCATACATCTTATAGAAATAAAATATATAATAACTGAAATTAAACACTCAATAAACTAAATAGCTGGAAAAACAAAGCTGAAGTCAAAATTAGGGCACTGGAAAGTAAACTTGGAGAAATAATACAGAATGAGGACATAATGAATAAAGGGAAAGAAAATATAGAAGAGCTAGTAAAAAGAATGGGCAGTAAAAAGAGATAATCTAATATTCAATAATTGACAGACTAGAAAGAAGGTTCATTTTAGGATATTTTTTAAAAATGCAAATTCTCAAATTTCCAATATATCCAAAGTAGAATAAATAAAGAGAAATTCATCTCTGGACATAATACAAAAATCTACACAGCATCAAAGACAAAAAAAAAAGATCTTTAAAGGAGACAGAGGCAAATTAACAAAAATAAAAATTAGACATACAGTTGATTTTAATAACAGAAACCAAGAAAGAGCTAAGGACAAATAACACTCAAGCTAGTATTCTATATAGAGCAGCAATTTTCAAACTTTTTCACCTCATGGCACACATAAACTAATTACCAAAATTCTGTGGCACATCAAAAAATATACTCTTTTCCAGATTTGACAAAAAAAATAGGTGTAAATTTGATTCATTCAAACCAGACAGCTATTATTGTTTTGGCCATTGTCATTCTTTTTTTGAGATCTAAGGGGGAAAGATCAGTGCCCCTGACTAAAAAGTCAGGCATTACATGTTTTTTTTTTTTAATTTTTGCAGCACACACGTTGAAAATCACTGATATAAAGTTATAACTTAAGAACACGGTGACTCTCTCGGTTCTTCACTTCCAAGATGACCAAGAAAGAAGAAACTGATGTGTCCCCCCAAAAAGGCCAAGGATATGTGCAGCCTATTCACTCTACCAACTGTGCCCAATGCATGCCCACGGTCAAGGTCATTAAGAAGTTCATCTTTCAAATACAACAGAAGCCACAGCTGTTAGAGACATTTACGAAGTGAGTGTCTTTGATGCCTATATGCTTCCCAAGCTATATGTTTAACTACATTACTGCGTGAATTGTGTCATTCACAGCAACGTAGTCAGGAATCAGTCTTGTGAAACCCAAAAGGACTGAATACCCTCCGCCACCACCAATTTAGACCTGTGGGTGCTGCCCAGCTACCTCCATCAAAGCCCAGCTGAGAAGGAGTTCCATCCAGAAAGATTAAAGAAAAGTTCTCTGAAAAAAATTATAAAACAGAAATTATACTTAAAAAAAAAGAACATGGGCAAAATAAAAGCACCAAACATTGAATATGTACCATTAATAGAGGCTCAATAAAGACATACCTATCAGATTTAATGTAAGAAACATAGAATGAGCAAAAAAGGAGGTCTGCGAGACAAGAGAGGTGACAAACTCAAAAAGAGAAAAGAAAGTAGACAACATGGGTTAACATTTTTAAAAAGACATTGAACATATAAAACTATAATGTCTAGTTTGTGGAGTTTATTTAAAAGCCAGTGGAAAAATAATAGCAAATGAGACAATAGAAAAGTAATGGGAGTTCAAATATTCTAAGATAACTACATTGTTGGATGAAAAACAAATTAAGATTATTAAGCACTAAAATCAAAAGAAACACTAGCATAAAAATTGAATAAATGGAGGATACACAATAACATATTTGAAATAAATCCAAATATATTATTAATCACAACAATTCAAACGGAATAAGCTCCATGTCACAAGTCAATGTATTTCAGACTAAAATTTAAAAAACCTAGATATATGTAGTTTATATAGGATAACAAAAAATGAACTGATTGGGCTGTATTAATGCCAGAAACTACATACATATTTTAAGACAAAAATATTCCAGAAATAAGGCAAACACAATAGTATAAAAGGTTCAAATCACCAAAAGATATAATAATTTAAACATCAATGTACCTAAAATAAGGTTTCAAAATGTATAAAGTGAAACTTTAGAGAACTATAATGGTAACTTGACAAATATTTCATCATAACAAGAGATTTCAAAAACACCTTTCTCATTAGTAAACAAGTGATGAAATGATTAGGAATATAGAACACAACCTCAATATTATAAATCATATAAAACTATTCCAAATAATTGATAGATACTGATTTGCTTAAACTAAATGTGGATGATTTGCAAGAATATTATTTTTCCAGTGGCTTTTAAGTAAACTCCACAAAATAGACATTATAGTTTTATATGTTCAATGTCTTTTTAAAAATGTCAACCCATGTTGTCTACTTTCTTTTCGCTTTTTCAATTTGTCACGTCTCTTGTCTCTCAGACCTCCTTTTCTGCTCATTTTTTGTTTCCTAAATTAAATCTGATAGGTATGTCCTTATTGAGCCTCTATTAATAGTGCACATCCATGTACTATTCCATAGTCATGAAAGTGTAGCAATCAGCATTTACAAAAAGCAATACTAACAGATATCTTGTTTAAATGCTCTTATGCTTAGAAAATAATAATATGCTTTTTGGTAGCTCACACATGCTATTAACATGATATTTAGAAGGAAAATTTAATGAAAATTACTGAACTAAGCAATTTAAGAAGTTTTAAAGAATAGAAAGGATTCATAAAGTAAATGGAATGAAGTAATAAAGATAAAAATGAAATTAATGAAATAGAAGAAAAAACATACAATGAAAACCACAAGCATAAGCATAATTAAATAAGACTAATTAAATTGACAAACCTCTGGTAAGCTTCATTACTAAAAGAGAGCATACAAATAAACAATAGGAAAATAAAAAGGTTACATAACTATGGTACAACAAACATTTCAGAAAAACTAAAAATGATTATCAACTTTATGCTACAAAAAATACTGAAACAGATTCTTAGAACATATATACCTTTCCTTATTGAATAGACTCAATGAGAAAAAGACCACTTAAATAGTTTTAAAATTATTTAAAGACTTAATCGATAGTTTGAAATATTCTCATAAATAAAATAGCAGGCCTAGGAAAGTTTTATTCATTACTCAAGGACAGATAATTTCAATCTTACACATAATATTTCAGAAAATATAAAAGAAAAAACAATCCTCTGTTCATTTTATGAGACAGTTACAATTTTGAAACAAAACTAGAAAAGGAAAGTATAAGATAAGAAGTTTAAAAGCCAATCTCACTCATGAAAACAGATACACATTATTTCTTAACAAAATAAATGCATTAACTTAAAAATGCCAATTTTACACTGAAAGTACAGATAAAAAATAAAAATAGATAAGTTAGACTACATGAAAATTTAAAACTTCATCATATTCAAACTTCATAATGATCAACAAAGTGAAAAGGCATCCTATGGAATAGGAAAAATATTTGCCGGTCATATATCTGGTAAGAGCTATAAAGAACTCCTACACTCAACAATGACCAACACAAAAACAAAACAAATAACCTGAGTAAAGTGCTTGAATAGACATATCTTCTAAGAGGATACAGAAAAAGCATTTGACAAAATTCATTATCTACTTATGATAAAAATTCTGAACAAAGAGGGGATAGAGGAAATACACCTCATCATAATAAAGGTCACATATCACAAGCCCACAACTAGCATCATACTGAATGGTGAAAAGCTAGAAGATTTTTCTCTAAAATCATAAACAAAACAAGGCCACCCACCCTTACCACTTTTATTCAACATTGCCAAAACAGTTAGATGACAAAAATACATAAAAAGCATCCAAATTGGAAAGGAAGAAGTAAAACTGTCACTATTTACCGATTTTGCATATAGAGAAAACTTCAAAGACTCCATCAAAAAAACCTGTTAGATCTAATAGACAAATTCAGAAAGTTGCAAGGTACAAAATCAATACACAAAAATCTGTTACATTTCTATAAACTAATAACAAAATAAAAGAAACAAAAGTTAAGAAAAAAATTCCATTTAAAATTGCATCAAAAAGAATAAATTTAAGGAGGTGAAAGTCCTGTATATTAAAAACTACAAGACTTGATGAAAGAAATTGAAGAAGACACAAATAAATGGAAAGATATTCCATGGTCATGAATTGGAAGAATTAATGTGGTTAAAATGTCCATACTAACAAAAGCAACACACAGAAGCAATACAATCGCTATCAAAATTCCAATGGCATTTTTTTACAAAAATAGAACAAACAATCCTAATAGGTGTTGGAACCACAAAAGATCCCAAATAGCCAAAGAAATCTTGAGAAAAAAAGAACAAGACTGGAGGCATCACAATACCTGATTTTCAAACTATATTATAAAGCTATAGTAATTAAAACAGCATGGTATTGGCATAAAAACAGACACATAGATCTCTGGAACAAAATAGAGAGCCTAACAAAATACCTATGCATATCTGGACAATTGATTTATGACAAAAAAAATCAGTAGTACACAAAGCAGAAAGGATAGTCTCCTCAATAAATGGTGTTGGGAAAAATTGGACAGCCATGTGCAAAAAACACAAATCCAATCACTATCTTACACCATGCATAAAAATTAACTCAAAATGGATTGAAGACTTATATGTACTATCTGACACCATAAAACCTTAGAAGAAAACACAGACAGTAACCTTGACATAAGTCTTGGTGATAATTTTTTTTAAAATGTGATACCAAAAGCAAGAAGAGCAAAAATTCATAAGTGGGACTACACCAACCAAAAAACCTCTGCATGGTAAAGGAAACCATCAACAAAATAAGAAAGAAGCCTACTAAATGGGAGAAAATATTTGCTAACCATATATATGACATGGGACTAATATCCAAAATATGTAAAGGATTCATTATAACTCAACAGCAAAAAAAAAAAGTCTGATTAAAAAATGGGTAGAAGATCTGAATAAACATTTTCCAAAGAAGATATACAGATAATCAACATGTAAATGAAAAGGTGCTCAACATAATTAATCATCAGGTAAATGCCAATCAATACCACAGTGAGAAATCACCTCACACCTGTCAAAAGACAAGAACTAACAAGTGTTGGTGAGGCTGTAGATAAGAGAACCCTTGTGTGCTGTTGGTGGGAATGTAAATTGGTGCATCCACCGAGGAAAACAGTATTGAGCTTCCTCAAAAGTTAAAAGTATAGAACTATCATATGACCTAGCAATTCCACTTCTGGGTATTCATCCAAACAAAATGAAAAGATACAACTTGAAAAGATACATACACTCCTATATGGAAAAAACTTAAATGTTTATCAGTGATTGTGAATGGATAAAGAAATTATGGCATATATATACAATGGAATATTATTCAGCCATAAAGACAAATACCATATGATTTCACCTATAAGTAGAACCTAATCAACAAAACAAACAAGCAAACAAAATAGAACCAGAGACAGGGAAATAAAGAACAAACTGACAGTAACCAGAGGGGAGCAGGGAAGAGGGGTAACAGGGAAAGACAGGGAAGGGACACGAAGGAGCATGTATAAAGGGCCCGTGGTCAAAGACAATGTGGCAGGGGGCAGGACTGAATGTGGGAAGCAGGGTGGGTAGGGTGGAGGAGAGTGATGGGAGGGTGCAAAATGGGGACAACTGTAACTGAACAACAATAAAAAAAGAATAAAATCTTACCATTTGAGACAATGTGGCTGGACCTCAAGGGCATTATGCTAACTGAAATAAGTAAGACAAGAAAAACAATACTGTATAATCCATTATATATGGAATAAAAAAAATTAATGACACAAACATACACCAAAAAAAGCTTACAGATACACAGAACAGATTGGTGGTTGCCAGAGGCAGTGGGTGGAGGGTGAGAGAAATGAGTGAGTCTTTTTAAAATTTAAATAAATTTAAATTTAAATTTAAAATTTAAAATAAATTTAAATTTTAAAAATGGGTAAAGAACTTGAAAAAATATTATCTTCAAAGAGGATGTACAAATTGCCCACAAGCATATGAAAAGATACTCAACAACACTAATCATTAGACAAATGTAAATCAAAACCACAATGAGATATCACCTTCACTCTACAGAATTACCATCAACAAATCAGATAGTAACAAATGTTGGCACGGATGTGGAGAAATAGGAAACCTGTGCACCATTGATGGGAATGTAAAATGGTCCAGCAGCTATTGAAAACAGTATGGCAGTTCCTCAAAAAGTTAAAAACAGAATCGCCATGTAATTCAGCAATTCCTCTTCTGGATATATACCTACACAATTTATAAGCAGGATCTCAAGACCTATTTGCACTGCCATATTCACAGCAGCACTATTCCCAATAGCCAAGAGGTGGAAGCAATCCAAATGTTCATTGGCAGATGGGTAATTAAAAAAAAAAGTGACATGTGCATACAATGGTATATTATTTTGTTTTAAAAATAAATTTCAGCACATGCTATAACATGGATGAACCTTGAGGACAGTAAGTGAAATTACTCCAGTCACAAAAAGACAAATGTATGGTTTGTCTTATATGTGTGTGTTTTCATACTGTATGATGCCATTTATATAAGGTACATATCGTAGTCAAATTCATAAGAACAGACAGTACAAAGGTGGTTTCCAGGGGCTTAGGAAAGAGGAAAACAGAGAGTTGTTTAATGGGTATAGAGTTTCAGTTTTGCAAGATGAAAATGTCCTGAGATCTGTTTCACAATAATAAGAACATACATAAACTGTACACTTAAAATGGGTAAAATATTAAGTTTATTAAAAATCAAAATGAGGTAAAATTTGACCATCTTCAAGTTGACAAAATTTTAAATTCTGACAATGCAGCACATTAAGAAAAATACAGAGCAACAGGAAGCCTTTTACACTTTGGTAAGAGTATATACTTTTGGAAGACAATTTTGGCATTAGCTTGCAAAGTTGAAGAGCCACATACCCTTGAACTAACAATTCTACTGTGCAAACACAGGGAATCAGTTTAGGGTTTACTGTTTTGTAGTCAGGAATTATAGACTAGGCAGAATAGACATTAATAATACATCACAAATGGGAGATGCCCTGGAGATAATCTAGCACCTTCGCACCAGAAACAAGCAAAATCATCACAGCAACACTATTTGTAATATCAAAAATAAATGTAAACAACCAAAATGTACACCAGCAGAATTGGTAAATAATACAGATATACAATAGAATAAATTAATTCAATCTTTACGGTTCTTAATGAATGGAATGAAGTACCACTGTTCCAGAGGCCTCTACTCTAGTTAATTTCCCCTTTCCCTCCGGAGAGTAAAGTTCGTTATTTCTGGATATCTACCCTCTACTCTGTATTTATATATAATTGACCTATTGGATTCAAAATGTAGTTTTATTTCAGAACTAGAAAATACCCTAGAGCCTTATTTATTCTCATTTTCCACTTTCTATTTTATATCTGATTTCCCACTTCCATTTTCAGGGCTCACAATACAGGGACACACACACACACACACACACACACATCCCCTCACATTTCTTGTAACATTCTCCACTTGACTATCAAAAAATTCAAGCCTTAAATGCCTGTGGAAACATCCACTGCTTCTCTGTGATGATAGCTTAATGTTCTTCAAACCCTAACTATATTTAGGACCAAGAAACAATTTTTCAACACCTGAACAAGATTAGAGGATGATTAAGGTACAAATTCTATATGCTAGTTTACTTTATTTCTAATTACATTCTTACTAAATTATGTTAATATTTAATAGGAATGACTTTGCCACTCATTGTTTTGCCCAATAAAAACCAGAGCCCTTAGCATTTTATTGGCACTAAAGCAGTCATCTGTGACATAGGATAATGGCAAGGGTAAAGAAATTGTGCTCTGTCCCTAAATTAAATGTCTCCTCAGTGACTTGAATGCTCAGGTAGAAATAGCAGTTGCTCAAAGGAATTGACTCCTTTATAATGAAAAACAATCAACACAGCATTTTCCGCAAGACCACGGAGACTATAACACATGTACTGGAGATCACAATAATTTTAAAAGGCGTTGCCAATATTACCATAATAGAGCCACCTGTTTAAATCCATGCTGACCTTCTTGCATGTGTACATATTATGTGACATAAATAAACCAAAGCAAATGCTATCCATGTAATCCAGAAAGACCATAAAGATTATCCGCTCCTGTGTCGGCAACGAGGGAAGGGTGAAATGACTTACTTAAGAAGGAGTATCTCAAAAACATTGCGCTCTCTAGCCTCAAGACTCAGTGTTCCAGAACTAGTTATTAGTGAAGCGCTCTTGTCCCCAAAAGAGTTTCCTCCACCGTGTTATGAGGCCTATTAAACAAAACATCAATTTTAGGTGTTTATTTATTTTATAAAATGATTTACATCTTATTTTTGAGCTATATATTTCCTTAATGTGTATAAAAATATGAGAAACACTTCTCCAATAATTTAAGTTTATTACTTATTTCTCAACTAGTACAGCATATGTCTGTGGTCAAATGGCTAACATAATATGTTACATTACAGAGAAGACATATTTTTATCCACATAGTGTAGCAGCATGTAAATAGAGCCTAACTTGATGTTAAGACACATTAAGGAGGCATCATCATCATCAAAATAATTTGTTTGTATGTGTCTATTTCTGTGTGGCTCTATATGAGAGTAAAAATTAAAATATCTCCCTCATAAGATATGCAATTTATTTATTTATTTAATATGTTATTGATTATGCTATTACAGTTGTCCTATTCTCTCTCCCCTTTATCCCCCTCTCCTCTGCACCCCCCTTCCCACCAGCATTCTTTCCCTTAGTTCATGTCCATGGGTCATACATATAAGTTTTTAACTTCTACATTTCCCATACTATTCTAAACCTCCCCTTGTCTATTTTGTACCTACCATTTACGCTTCTTATTCTCTGTACCTTTCCCCCCATTCTTTCCCCTTCCACTCCCCACTGATAAACCTCCATGTGATCTCTATCTGTGATTCTGTTCCTGTTCCAGTTGTTTGCTTAATTTGTTGGAGGGTTTTTTAGGTTCAGCTGTTGATAGTTGTAAGTTTGTTGTCATTTTACTGTTTATATTTTTGATCATCTTCTTTTTCTTAGATAAGTCCCCTTAACATTTCATATAATAAGGGCTTGGTGATGATGAACTCCTTTAACTTGACCTTGTCTGGAAAGCACTTTATCTGCCCTTCCATTCTAAATGATAGCTTTGCTAGAGAGAGTAATCTTGGATGTAGGTCCTTGCCTTTCATGACTTTGAATACTTCTTTCCAGCCCCTTCTTGCCTGTAGGGTTTCTTTTAAGAAATCAGCTGATAGTCTTATGGGAACTACTTTGTGGGTAACTGTCTCCTTTTCACTTACTGCTTTTAAGATTCTTTCCTTGTCTTTAATCTTGGGTAACTTAATTATGATATACCTTGGTGTATGCTTCCTTGGGTCCAACTTCTTTGGGACTCTCTGAGCTTCCTGGACTTCCTAGAAGTCTCTTTCCTTTGCCAGACTAAGGACGTTTTCCTTCATTATTTTTTAAACTAAGTTTTCCATTTCTTGCTGTTCCTTTTCTCCTTCTAGCACCCCTATGATTCATATGTTGGAACATTTAAAGTTGTCCCAGGGGTTTCTAAGCCTTTTCTCATTTTTCTGAATTCTTGTTTCTCCATTCTGTTCTGGTTGAATGTTTCTTTCTTCCTTCTAGTCCAAATCGTTGATTTGAGTCCTGGTTTCCTTCCCTTCACTGTTGGTCCCTGTATATTTTTCTTTATTTTACTTTGCAGAGCCTACACGTTTTCCTTCTTTTTGCAACCATACTCAACCATTTCTGTGAGCATCCTGATACAAGTGTTTTGAACTCTGCATCTTAGAGAGTGGCTATCTCTTTGTTGCTTAGTTCTTTTTCTGGAGTTTTGATCTGTTCTTTCATTTGGGCCATAATTTTTTTGTCTCAGAGTCTCTGTTACATTGTAAGGAATAGGGCCTTAGATATTCGCCAGGATGGGGCAACCCATGTTGCTGCATTGTGGCACTGTATATGGGGAGGGGTTAGAGAGGGAACAGTGCCATTTACTCGGCTCTCAGCCAGCTTTTAGTCACTTCCTCCACTATCCATAAGCAAATTAGGCCATCCTGGTGCTGATTACCAGGTGGGTGGGTTTGTGTATGTTCTAGGACCCTGTGGGTCTCTCCAACAAACTCTTCTATGAGGCTGGGTGTTTCTCCCACTGCCGCAACCACCACAGGTTTTTACAGCCAGAGATTTTTTTTTAATTTTTATTGTTATTCAATTACAGTTGTATGCCTTTTCTCCCCATCCCTCCACCCCACACCAGCCCAAACCCCTCCCTCCCCCACCTCCACCCTCCCCTTTGATTTTGTCCACGTGTCCTTTATAATAGTTCCTGTAATCCCCTCTCCTCACTGTCCCATCCCCACTCCCCCCTTGCTATTGTTAGATTGTTCTTAACTTCAATGTCTCTGGTTATATTTTGTTTCCTTTTTTCTTCTGTTGATTATGTTCCAGTTAAAGGTGAGATTTTGAGGCTTTCTTTTCCTGTGCTGGACCCCTGGGTTGTGTGGTCTGTCTTAATAAGAAAGAAGGAGCCTATAGAGACTTTCAGAGAAAAATAGCACCTCAGAAGAAAACAAAGCATATGGTAACTGATGATTACTAGGATGGCCAAGGGGCAAATTCAGGGCAGTGAAGATCAATGTACTTCAATATCAGAAAACAGATATGTTGGATTGGCCAAAAGGCCTGTATGGTTTTTTCTGTAAAATAAAGGACATGTTTTTCATTTTCACCAATAACATTATTGATTTGTATAGTTTGAGCATGTTCGCTATCTCCTGCAAGGTATAATGTTGATTATTCTCAATTAATGTCTTGATTTGATTGCTATCAACTTCAACTTGCCTACCTGACGGTACAGCATCATCCATCAAGAAATCTCCAGCATGAAACTTCACAAACCACTTTTGACATGTTCAAACAGTCACAGCACCTTCTCCATACACTGCACAAATCTTTTTTTGCATTTCAGTTGCATTTTTACCTTTCTTGAAATAATAAAGCACAATATGCTGAAAATGTTGCATATTTTCTACCATCTCCAATCTTAAAATGGCTCCACAAGAATTCACCAATTCTGATGTTTTTTTAAATGCATATTGATATGACAGCTGTCACAATACAATCTAAGAAAATTGTTTTGAATTAAGTTAAAGACAAGCAAGCACTACTAGAGCCAACTTACAGAAAATTGGCCAACCCAATATTTCACCAACACCACAATCCCCTGAGACACGTTCATCAAGCTAGCAGGGCCAAATGGTGTTTTTCTAAGGTTCATCTATTTAACTCAGAAAGACTACTTACTTTGAGTCCTTAAATAAGCCAGGCCAACAATTTTTAAAACCTACATTACAGAAATAATTAAATTTAAGAATAGTTCCTCAATCTTCCTTAATTCCTAGCATGGATGGTTCAATCAGTAACTACTGTTTTTCTCTAGGCTATTCTTGCAAAAAGGAAACTCTTTTATCATGTTGGGTTCTTTCAAAATTACCCAATTTATGATTCATTCAGGCTAGTGGTTCTCCAAGTGTGGTTCTGAAAGAGGGTATCAGCACCTCCTAGCAACTTGAGAGAAATGCAAATTCTCAGGCTCCACCCCAGACCCAGTCCATCAGAGACTTTGGAAATGAGGTCTGGCCATCTGTGTTTTAACAAGGCCTTCAGGTTCTGCTGCACACTCCAACTGAAAATGATTGCTGGTAAATACAAAATTTCTAAGGGCTAAACTGCTTTGTACCTATGAGATAATAACACATGTATGCTTGTCCTGTTCCACTATCAGAACAGGCATTTCAACCCACCTGTAGAAATACTGCAAGATTTTTAAAAAAATGGTTTTGTAGCTTAATACTAACATTGAAAATGGCATCTTTATGATGGTCAATAAATACTCCAAAAAATGGGATAATACTGTTAAATACTATGTGCTCATAAATGTTCTGTGTTGTAGGCCTTGTAGATTGTAGTTATACAAAACATTTGCCAACAATATGTTAATGAAGCCAATACATTTAATAAGCTCCCAAGGGTCTTCATTTTCTCCTGAGTCTCATGGTGACAAGGACACTAATAGGCTGTGTCTCAAATAAGAGCTCCCCTTTCTGTGCCTGACAAGTGGGAGGCAGGTCCCAGGAGGAAGGTGTGGAGAAAGTCTCCTGGACCAGCTCAGAGTAAAATAAGAAAGAAGGGTTTTGTTGTTGTTTTGTTGTCTAAAGGGCTAAGATTTCTTTGTTGCTCATCATTAGGTCTTGAGGGTGGTCTTACCCTCACCCCCCCTTACCTCTACCCCTACCCCCACCTCCCAGGCAGACCTGAGACACCTCTGATGGGCCGAGTTCAGTTCTCACTATCACTGCCTGGAAATTAAATTAATGATTTTACAGTTGAGAGGTCGTCAAGAAGTCTCCATCCGATACCCATCAATAGTACTTAAAACCACACGGCCCTTTTTGAAAGGTCCAATAATCGAAAGAAAAATGAACTTCTTTAAAAGGTATATTTATGCATGTTATGCCAATGCCCCACCAAAGTCGCTGAAAACTTGTGTACCTGCATTGGCCTCGTCCCCACACCCACCTCCTTAGTAATGAAGACCTTCCTACCTATCACTGACACCAATTACCTCTCACCAAATTGCACCGCGAAGAGGGAGGGGGGAGGGAGAACATTGGTGATATAGAACTCCCTCCAAAATTAGTCTACAGCGTAACATAAATTGGTTTTCTTTGTGGTCTAAAACTGACTTGCAATTCACTAGTTAGAAACTAGTTGCTGAAAGGCCTGAGCCTCGGAGCTTTAGGATCTTGCCCGCCTTTCATCGTGTAAACAAACGCATCAGATTTAAAGCTTTCCCATAATTGTTATGCTAACCTTGGAGCGAAACCTCCTATTTGCATTTGAAGGAGCTAAATATTAGGCAGGAAAGAAAGTGCTCTTTTTGAAAGCCTGAGAAAGTGTCCCTGCTCGAGGCTGCCTGGCCATCTGGGCTGCCCGCCCAGCGCGGCTCCGCCCCCGCTCCTGGCAGAGGCGCTGGGAGAAGGGGCGCAGGGAAGGCCCTAATCTGGCCAGAGAAGAATGCAGAAATGCCTCCGAAGCCTGAATGAGCAGGGCTTCCTCACTTGGGGTGGGGGAGGCCTGGGGATGTGGGAGCGAGATCTGCCTAGGGACAAACAGCACGTCCGGAGGTCATCTCCCTGGTCCTGGAGCACATTCCAAAGGCCCACTGCTACCCGGCCACTCCAGGCTGCAGGGTGAGGGTCTCCTGTACGTGTGGGTACACACCTGTGCTCAGATGGAGGGATGCCAGGTACAAATGCCCTGAGTGACTCTGAGCACCCAGGTACAGCCCGACTAGTCAAGGCTCAAATTGTAAGCACATTCATCTTGGAGTAATTAAAAATAAAAACCCTGCACCTTCGGGGCTTTTTAAAGACAAGAGGGAAGGCTCCCACTTCCCATAGCCCTGTTCTGGGGAAATAAAGAAAAGCCAGGCATCCCTCTCTCCTTTCAAGCCACCTGAGCACAAAGCATGTCTGCTGTGAGTCACACACAGAGAAGTCATTCCTGGGAGAATATCTAGGGCATCTTAATATCTGGAAGAACAGAGCTGGAGGGGATAAGATGCTGTTAGATTTGAAGAATATAATTATTTTCTTTCCCCACTTCTCATTTTAATCTCATTTCTAATATAATTCAAAGGTGCTTTGATTTTCAAATGATTTTACTGTTGTCAGAGTTAGCATTTTTCATTAGTCCTAGGAGACATTCCAGAGAATAGTTTTTTATTTTCCTTTTTCCCCCTACAGTTTGACAAAGGCTTCTCATGCATCGCTGGCCTGTGTTACAAAGTTAGGGGATTTTTCCCTCTCTCAAAGGAAGATCATTGAGGCTGCAAGTAACCCTGGTAGCTGCTAGGAGATGGAATTCCTTAGGCTAGAACTGCGTGTTGCACAAATAACTGCCAAAAAGAGGAATGCAGGGCGGCTCCGGGGGCCGAAACAGTACAACAGCGGCCCAACGGCTGTATGGGGATAGAAGATGAAGTTTATTGTATTTCCTAGTCATAAACTAAATATCGGGGTCTGACAAGTCTTTTAAATGTACCAGTTGCCATTTATTCTTTTTATTTCATGAGTATTTATTCCATGGCCATAAGTTTGGTTTGTTTGTTTTCTTTTGTTTTTAAGAATCATGACCTTGATCTTAAACAAATCCCTGTTCCTGTTCTGGCTGCTCACACTTACTATCTTGGTGGCCCTAATCCAGTTACTTAGCCTTTCTAAACCCCGGTGTCCTGGTCTGTAAAATGGGTGTATGGTGCCCACCTCAGAGGCTACCACCAGAGGTAAATAAGCACAGTGCCTGACACATAACCAGCACTCCATAGGTCACAGCTGTGGCAATGTCCATTGTCACCATCTTCATCATCACTGTTGTCATTGTCTTTTCTCTGAAGACTCTCAAAAGAATATTTTAAATATGTATTACATGAAGCAAATGAAAGGGGGCATTCAAATATATTTATTTATTGCCAGATTTTGTTTTGGGTGCTAGAGATACATAGAAGACAAAGTTTCTTTTGCTCATGGACCTTATGTTCTAGTCAGGGAGATACACAACAGATCAGAAAAGTGTTATATAAGCTCATTGCAGACACAATACATTCCATAAAGAAAATAGACAAGGGAATTGGGAGGGAGGGTGATTAGAATGGGTGCCAGGGGAGGACAAAAGGGCTGGTTAAGATAAGATGGACAGAGCACTCTCGGAAGTGACAGTAATAGAGGTCAGCCAGGCAAAAGCAGGTGGGAGAAACAAGCAGGGCTGGACCTTGTAGGAGCTTCAGATTCTTCTCAGAGCAATGAGAGATCATGAGGAAGTTTCAAGTGAAGGAATGACATGCTCGATTTATTATTTAGAAAGGTCACTCTGGCTCCTGCATGGAGAGAAGACAATGGAAAGTCATGGGGAGGACAGCATGAAAGCGGCCCCCTCCCCTGGTTGCACCTGGGAAGCGCTTACAAAGCCAAGCCCACCAGCATGAATGGAGTACAGCCCAGGCCTTTTTATCTCTTGTTTTGCTTTGGTTTTAAACTTCCATGTGATTCTCATGTACAGTAAAAGTAGAAAAACACTAACTTAGACACTATCTCAATTGTCCAGTGAAAGATGATATGATGGAAGTTGAGATGCTAAGAGGTGGTCATAGCCAGGATGTCCTAGGGGTAGAAGCAAATCTACCTGCTAATGGATTGGAAATGATGGAGGAGAGGAAGGGAGGAGAGAAAAATAGGCATCAGGAATAATAGTTGGATAGTAGTATAGCTGTTGAATCTGCTTACTAAGATGGAAAAAAATAAAATCAAAACAGACTGAGGAATGAGAACCAGAGAACTGAAGACTGGAATCAAGAATACTAGCAATGCTGGCCCTATAGCTCAGCTGGTTAGAGCACTGTCCCAATACTCCAAGGTTGTGGATTCAATGCCCAGTCAGGGCACATGCAAGAAGCAACCAACGAATGCATAAATAAGTGGAACAACAAATTGATGTTTATCCTTTCCTCTCTCTCTCTCTCCTCCCACCCCATTTCTCTCTCCTTAAAATTAGTTTTTTAAAAAATTACATCAAGAAATCCAAACACTCATTCTGCTTTAAAAATAAAGAAAGAAAAGAAAAAGTATAGTGGCCATGTTATGTATACAATGTTCATTTGAAATATATTAATATAAGAATAATCTAATTATTCAGTGGAGGCACCTAACAGGCAGTTAATTTGAAAGACAGGGGGCAGAATTTTAAATGCCGTCCATACCACTGCTGCCCAATAGAATTTTCTTTGAGGATGCGAATGCTCTATATCTGTAATGTCCAATCATTAGCTACTTACCACGTGTGGATATTGAGCAATTGAAAAAAAACTACGCTAGGATTACTGAGAAGCTGGATTTTTATTTTATTTTAATTTTAAATTTAAGTAGCTGTACGTGGCAAACGGCTACTCTATTGGACAAAGTAGATACATGTTGATGATCCTCATATTTATATATCTGGCCTGAAGCTCTTTCAGAATCTGAATTCTCACCACTTCCCACTTCCCCTATTCAGGTCAAAGCCGCTGTCATCTCTAACCTAGATATTTAGAACCACCTCCTATCTGGTCACACTGGAGAGGGTTTAAGTCAGAATAAAAAGTGAGGAAGTAGAGACAATGCATATAGACAACCCTTTCAAAACTTTTGCTATGAGACAAGAAATGATTGCTGGCCAATGAGAGAGAAAAAATTTAAGATGGGAGATATTTTGATAGCTGAAGAGAGTGATCCAAGAAAGAGAGCCCTAAATTGGAAAATCTAGGCTAAATACAAAGAATATAGAAACATAGCATTTTAAATCTGAAAAGGCCCTTGAAGTTTAGGAACTTTGGGGTCCAAACGGCTGTAGGACCTGTCAATGTCACACAGCAGAGGTGACACCGAAACCACAGACATAATCTCTGAATGACACTGGCATAAACTCGCTTCTGCAAAAGCAAAAATTTGAATACTATATATTATCGAGCTTGTGTTTTATATATATTAATATTAATCTATACAAAAATCCCATGATGTAAATTGGTGTGATTATACCAGTTTTACAAAATTTGGAAAATAAGATTTTGAGAGTTTTAGCTATTTATACATATATCTTCTCAGATCCTAAATTTTTAGTCTTTAATATGGCATAGGCCTTACCAACATAATTCTTTTATCTGGAAACCATCTCTTAACAAGGCAAAATACACAAATTTCCCGGGTGATATATATACAAATTGATAAAATACCCACAGGTAAGTCAAGTACTGCTTCTCCCAAGTAGTAGTTTGTCACTATCCATCCTAGGTCCAAACTTAAAATGAAATTTTAACTACAACAATCTTACGGCTTTGAGCAAAAACAGTGGCAAAATCAAAGTGGGGTTTGCCTTTCAGTTTCCTGGAATCAAGCACACTGATTTCCCAAAGAAAAATCTTATCGAGTGAGAATTCTCTTATTTGCCACACATAGAGAATGACACACTGCCTCCTTTGGAAGAGCTTCATAATTCTAAGTGCTCTGGATAATACTTAATGAAAAGATTCACTTTCAAAGACAAAAAGACCCTTCTGCACTTTATACCTAAAAAGCTCACACCTGTGACCAACTACAGCTGATCTTTGATAGAATAAAAACCAACTCCAAGTAGTCACTTTCTCCATGTACACATTTAAATGAACTGGAATGCTCAGTGAATGATGGAAATGAGAGGTTCCGGTTAAATTTATTTTCTGCTTAACCTGAGGTCAAAACAAATACTTTGTATTCCAACCCCACTGAAAATTTTTTTAAACACCTAACCCTTCTTTAACTTACTGTGTACGAAACCGAACATAATTTGATTTTTTAAACAGTTCAATGTTTTTCAGTGCCTCGGGGTATCATAACATTTCACAATATCTATCTAGGACTTTAGGTTTAGATATAGAAAGTAAATGTAGGGCAGGAAATTTTACGTATCGTATTTCCACGAAATTCATAGGAATACATTTAAGGTTTGCCTCTTTTAGATAAAGGTTGGGTAAAATAAAACTTCAAGTTGTGAGGTTATCTGTTAATTCAAGCGTTATCACCCTGTTTTTATCTCTTGTACACTAAGATCATACAATACTGCTAACTCATACACTGTAATGTATATTAAGGGGGGTTGGGTTTGGGGTTTTGCCCTTGCCATAACATTGCTGATGGGTTTGTGAGCTTGCCATAGCCCTCACTTAGAAATTGTTATAAACAATGACATACGTTCATAAGATGCTCAGTCTGGGATGAATCAGTCTGTGGCCACAAAGAGGCAAACTTTCAGATACAGTGGGATGAGTAATTACCACTCACTGTGTTGTAATTATTAAATGACATGAGCTGCTTAACAATAGGGATCATGGTGTTTTTACCATTGTATCTACACCATCTAGCACAATACTTATACTTAGTAGGTGCTTGACAAATGTATTGGAATTGAATGGCTTAGTGGTGAACTCAGTCCAAATGAGATTACAAGTCTGTTCTATAGAGCTCATCTTCATTGTCTACTCCCGTTGACAGACAGGTATCCTCCTAGACAGGTGATTTCTGATGTCGGACACAGGGTGTGTCTTCCTGGTTTATGAAGAATGGAATAGCCCCTGTTTTCTTCATTATTCCCAGGAGAACAAATTGCATTATACAACTATGGGGCCAACAGCTTTTTAAGGACATACTTTATTGATCTCTTCAAATCTTGTCTCTCTGTTGTTCTTTCTGGGAGCCTGCCTGACCCTTTTCAAAAGCGAAAAACACTACAAAGCGTTTTTGTAATCATATGGTGCATGTTATCACAGTAGCTACAGTTAAAATAAAAGAAACTACATAATCAGGTTATATTTTGCCTCATAGCCACAGAAATAATGGAGTTTTATCAAGAAATTTTTGTAGCCAAATGGAAATTCACTAATGCAATAGGAAATTATCAAACATAATATCATTCAGGAGTCCCAAACTGCTAGTGTCTCAGTAGGTGAAGGGGAAAAATTCTATTGTATTGCAATGAAACAGATTCATGCTTGTTTTTTTGTAAAAATGCTCAGCATATGTCCTTTTTCTCTTTATACAATCATTTCTTGTTTTGTTTCATTTTGTTTTTACTTGAATGCTTTTTGTGGAAAGTCTATTTGAATATTTAAAAAAGTAAAATTGATCAGTGATGGGGTTTTAAAGTAGAAAACCCATCTAAATTTTTAAAATATGGACTTATACTTTCAAACTGCAAACAGAGTTTCCAAGGGCTTTTTTAAAATGTAGCACATTAAAAAAATTATGTATGCATGTATTGTGGCAACTGACAGGCTTTCTGCTCGTGAGCACAAACTAATGAGCAGGAAGATATACAGCATGTCAAATAGCCGGTACTCAAATTGCATCCAAACTTCTACCTCAATTTCTAGCTAAAAACAATGAACAAATATGAAAAATCTGTGTAGTTGCAACTTTTGCCCTTATTAAACAATGGTTTTATGATGGACATGATATTATTTCAAAGAAAAATTTAAATGGTTTTTCTGCTTTATAATAAGTCAAATTCTTGTTAGAATTCAATGGAAGAATAATCAGTTTGTTTTCTTTTCTCCAAAAAAATTTCCCTTAGTACAGGATTGGGGAAAGAGTGACTAGGTAAAAGGGCAGGACAGAAATACTGTTCAAAAACATATTTCTTATGCTGCTATCCCTCCCTATATGTGTGCTTGTGTTAATAGACAGTATATATGTATTAGCCATAGGTAAGTATGTAGGTAGGTAGATAGGTAAGTAGATAACCTGATGACCTCTCATTCTGGAAACATTGAAAGGGAGATGTTTAAATTATCTCTTTAATGGCCTATTCTATGGAGGAGTAGCTACCTCTCTGTCTGACCTGAAATTGCAACCACAATAATGAGATAATAATTGTGAGCTATGAAAATGCACTTAAGATAGACTAGAAATCCTCATTTTGGCTACTTGGGCATACAGTTGACCTTTGAACAACACAGGTTTGAACTGTGTAGTTATATGTAGATTTTTTGCAGTAAATATGGACAGTACTGTAAATGTATTCTCTCTTCCTTATGATTTTCTTAATAATATTTTGTTTTCTCTAGCTTACTTTATTGTAAGAATACAAAATATATGCTCATTGACTCTTTATGTTTCAGTAAGGTTTTTGTTCAGTAGGCTATTAGTAGTTAAGATTTTAGGGAGTCAAAAGTTATATGTGGATTTTTTAATTGCATGGTAAGGTGTGGAGAATCCATGCCCCTAACCCCCACATTTGTTCAAAGGTCAACTGTATTTGCTAATATGTCATTTCAATCCATGTTTCCTATCCAGTTTTTTTCCCCAACCAGAACATCCTACTTTTCTTGTACAGTCTCTGATTTGTGCCTGGGGACTACAGGTGTGCTCATCAGCACCTGGTTCCTCTTCCACAGATGACACATTCTCTCTTCCAGCTTCTAAATGTAGTGCAAGAGGAGGATGGGGCCTGGTAATAATACAAACAGATACAATTATTACGTGCTTTCCAAACATAGTGCAAACCTGTTTTGTGGTATGGTTTTCCCACACGTCACAATAGAGATTGGTGGGGACGGCTGGACGATATGGAAACAAACAGGAGCCAACTGGGGAAGGGGACAGTTGGTGTTAATGTAAAATACATACCTAGGAAAAAAATCATCTTCATCTGCAGTTTGAGGACAAAGCTAAAGAAGTAAACAAACACTACAGGAAGCATATTTGCAAACAAATCCTGCAGAATCAAGATAGAAAACCAGTTTTCCATCCTTCAGAACAATCCTTTCATCCTAGCAGGTGGGAAGTAATCAAGGTTCCATAAAGTGTCCAATGTCTCCAATGGTAGTTTGACAGCTCAGCTTCTTTTGTCACTTAAATATATTTCTGTCCAGACTTGTACTCCCTACACTTCTTTACCTACACATTGACCTGTTTTCCAGGCTCAATACAGAATAGAGAAGTCACATGACAACTCATGCAAGTAGCATGTTCTCATTCACATGGCACTGTGTTTAAACACCATGACGTGATGAAGAGGAGAGATTTGTAATAAATCACTCTCCCTTTAATAATGCTGGCTTTTTGTATCTCAACTATACAGGGTTTATTTTAATTTTGTATTGTATTTTTTTCCATTACCATTTTGTCCCCTGATAGCCCTTACCCACCACAATCTCCACACTGTTGTCCATGTCCGTGATTCCTTTTTCCTTAGGGGGTGGAGGGATTATCAACCCAAAGTTTTGAAATTCTTGTATGAGTAACAAAAACCTGAAAACCATTAAATTCCTAAAGGAAAACCTAGGGAGTAAACTCTGTGACATTGATCTTGGCGAAGATTTTTTGGAGTTGACAGCAAAAGCAAAGTCAACTGAAGCAAAAATAAATAAGTGGGACTACAGCAAAGTAAAAAGCTTCTGTACAGCAAAGAAAATCATCAACAAAACGAAAAGGCAACCTACCAAATGGAAGAAAATATTTGCAAATCATATATCTGATAAGCAGTTACTATCCAAGATATATTAATGACTCACACAACTCAATAGTAAAACAATCTGATAGATGAGGACCTGAATAGACATTTTTCCAAAGAAGAATCCAAATGGCCAACAGGTACATGTACACGTGCTTAATGGTACCAATCATCAAGAAAATGCAAGTCAAAACCACAATGAGATGTAACCCCACACTGTTCGAGTTGGTATTATCAAAAGGACAAAAGATGGAAAGTGTTGATGAGGATGTAGATAATGTAAATTGGTGCAGCCACTGTGGAAAATAGGATGGAGTTTCCTCAAAATAATAAGAATGCAACTACCATGTAATCCGGCAACCCCACATCTGGATATATTTCCAAAGGAAATAGAAACTGATGTTCACTCCAGCATTATTCCTGACAATAGTCAAGACATGGAAACAACTTAAATGTTTATCAACAAATGAATAAAAAAAGAAAATGTAATACAGACATAGATACATAGTATATATAAATATTATTCAGCCCTAAATAAAGTCCTGTCATTTGCAACAGCATGCATGGACCTTGAGAGCATTACGCTAAGTGAAATGTCAGACACAGAAGGACAAATACTGTATAACCTCATGTACATGTAGAATATAATAATAATAATAATAATAATAATAATACAAAAAAAGACAAAACTGTTCTTCTCAGAAACAGATTGTAAGTTGGTGGTTGCTAGAAGTGAGGCAGAACGGTATGGGGGAAGGGAGGGAAGGAATGTAATATGCAGCCTGGCAACTGGAGGCAACAACGCTATCTAGTCTAGTTGAACGTTGCTAAAAGAGTAGATCTTAGAAGTTCCCATCACAAGAAAAAAATGTTGTAACCATCTGAGGGGATGTGGGTTAACCATACTTACTGTGGTGATCATTTACAATGTATACCTATATCAGATCGTTATGCTGTATACCTTAAACTAGTACAGTGCAATATGTCAATTTTAGCTCAATATAATCAGCAAGAAAAGATTACAGGCAGAGAAGTCACAAGGACATAGACTTCCATCTTCCTGCCTTTTTGTACTTTGTGCAGTGTAAATTCCTTTAGTACAGAAATCAGCCTTTGAGAATCACTGCCTGGTTATCGATAGCCCAGAGATTTACAGAACAGGCTCTTCAATCATGATGCTTCACTTCGGTATCTGGCTTATGGGTTTTCAAGGGACAAGATCTTGAGCATTTCATTTAAATTCCATACACTTCAGTTTTCTCATCTAAAAAAGAAGGATAGTAATAATAAATGTCATATGGACTTACTATGAATATTAAATGAGTTAATATTTATGATGTGCTTGGTACAGTGCAGGGCAAATAAGCAGTAGTAGATGTTGAGTATGATAAGAAATTATATGGTGTATTGCTGGTTAATAATGATTAACAATCAGTATTATGTACAAATATATTATTAAATTGGTTTTCTTTTGAGTTAATATCATCGCTAAAATATGGAGCAGTCTTTGTCACTTTAGCTATCACAAAGGGATATATTTTACATTTCTGAGGACAAGCAAATAAGTGTTACAAACAGCTTCACAGAGTCACATATTGATGTAATAATTTCCTATCATTTCCCCTATGTCTGTCACTTTCTAAAAATCTTGTCAATGGACTCATGTCTGGACCCAATTTTCTCCTGGTCCCCCAGGTTCTTTAATCACTGTGGTTTATAATAGGCACAGGCCTCTGAGATAAAGGAAATATTAGCTCTTTGCTTTTAAAAACTGAAAGTGTATTTCTTTGCTCCCGAATAGAAATGGGCTCAAGTACAGCAAGAAAACCATGAACAGCAGCAGGAATGTGTGTGGGCTTCCCCTAGGGGAAGATAGCTGTCCAGGAGATCGGCAGAATGGAACACAGGTGCAAAGCATCCTACAGTCACAGGCTTTCAGCAGGACCTGTCCTTGGGAGATGAGGTCATACAGATAGTAAAGGGGGCCTTATGCAAAACTAGGAGTAGGGGAAATTGTGATGTTATTAGCCACTACACACTTCAGTTGAACATATTGAGCAGCTGAGACAGGCTCTGATGAAAATAGAAGCATTTGTAGACAGTTAAGCTAGTCTTAAAAAGTGACTAAGTAGGGATAGTTAGTACTTGGATCTTGGTTTCAAAAGTGGGACACTGCCCTGTGACTTGCCTTATGGTGCTCTGTTATGCCCTAGGTGAGTGTGGCAACGATTCTCTGTACAACAGTTTTAATCATGCATGCTGAGAAGATTCCCAAACAGTGACTGAGAATAAGTTTTGATTCTATTTGAAGATGGTGGGAGTGATAACTGAATTGTAATGCTGGGACTTTCCATTTGGCATGAAATGCTCTACTGATGTCAGACATATTTTTCCTTCCTTACCTGGAAAACAAATGCCAGGAGGCATCACGCCATCACTTAAGAGCTCTCCTTTTCCTCATCATTCTGACTACTTCAATGACACATTCAAAAATCAAACTCATGTCTACGGTGTCAGATCATAGCAGGCTTCATATTTTTCCATGGTTCTTCTACTGTAACTTTTATTAAGGATGCCTGTGGCCCTCTATTGAAGAGATTCTTGAGATTTCATGGTTTGTTTGATTGTAAAGGGGAAAATGAAGTCCAGGAGTAATGGGGAGAGCTGAATATGCATGTTCTTTGCATAACCTTCACCATGTAATTCCCCATCCCACACTTTCTACTCATAAAATGAGCTCTACTATTATGACTCCATTCTAATGTCTCTTTACGCTTCATGTGAAAACTTGGGGAAATATGGTGATTACTTTGCAAAAGACTTTGGGAAATTTACATTTATTGCTTTCCATAAGTTTTAAGAATGAGTTTTCCTAAGTCCCAAAGCAGGGTTTCCTGTTTTATGAGACCAATCATGAGCCTGCCCCACATCTTAGCCAGTGTATAAAGTCTTCAAATTCTTATCTACTCTCTTGAATGGCATTGGAGCACTGTGCTTTTAGGAAAGGTTTGGAGAATGTTTAATGGTGGATGGTGAGTCCAGATTTGGACTCACACGAGTTCGTCTTTCTTTCAGAAAATTGTGTAGTCAGTGTCACTGAGTGACACTGGTTGGTTTTCCTTACTGGCAACACTGGCATTTTCAGAGAGTTCTCGCTGCTGTTGCTGAGCCTTTCAGTCCCAGGATACACAGCAGTTTTTCCTCCCAGTCTGGCTTCCCTTGTGCCTGGTGTGTTGAATTCTTCAGTAAAAACCAGATTGTCAAATTTGGAGTGCCCATGGAGTAAGTAAGGATAGAAGTCATTGTGCAGTCGAACAAATCCCCATGGCAACCATCTACTTGTAACTAACACAGAAGACTGCCCCTGCACAGATGGGGGTCACTAGATGTCACCCTATTTTTTGATTCAACAAACAATTATCGAGTATCTAATATAATTGAGGCAATGTGGGAGATATAAATATGACAATTTGTTTTTTAGAAAAAACTAATATTTTATGAAATGACTATTGTATACCATATTTTATGTACATAATTCCAACTAATACTTACAGCAGCATTTTGGACTTGGAAATATTATCACAGTTTGACAAATGAAGAAAACTGGTCCTCGAAGAATTTAAGTAACTTGCTCAAAGTTCTACAGTTGGTAAGTTGTAGAGATAGACCTGTCTGACACCATGATATAAAGGCACAGTGTCTTTGTGAGGTTTAAAAGACAGTTACTTGGATAAGTAGAATTCATGGCAATATGTAGTAAGTATAACAAGGAGAGAAATATGAAAATATCACAAGGTTTTTTATTATTCCTTTATTTATTGATTGTTTTGCAAGAGGGGGAAGGGGGAGAGAGAGAGAGAAATATCAATTTGCTGTTCCACTTTTTAATGCATTCATTGGTTGCTTTTTGTATTGACCTGCTGGGGGATCGAACTCACAACTTTGGTGTTTTAGGATGATGCTCTAACCAACTGAGCTACCCAGCCAGGGCTGTCATTAGATTTTGAAGGAAATAGATAAAACATGATCTCACAAGCATAATGACTCCCATCTTACCCACTGGTTTCTATAGAGCAGGAACATCTTAGAAATACATTGGAATATAGTGTTACATTTACTTAGGTTAAAAGTTTGGGGGCAAGATTGTTCATATTTCTATGCATAGACACCATCGTGCATTGGTGCATCAGTTCTCAGAACTCCCGGTTCATGAGATCAGCTGGGGCTTAACGGGGCCAGGCCAGTAAGAACGATCCTTACCCCCACATGGTTTTCTGTTGTCAGTAGCTAATTCTGTCTTCCCCTTCTGAAAAACAGGTAGCTACAAATCTGAAGAATAGGTACTTATTTTCCACCCCAGATACAGCAATTATAAACAATTTGCTATGTAAAAAAAATATGCAAACTATTAAATGTACTGATATGAAGTCATTTTTCCACATTCAGTAGCAAATTTTAAATAGCTTGCATCTTTTGATACCTAGTTTTCATGTCTGAACCCAAAATAATATAATAATGGAAACCTTTTTTTATAGTACATCACAGTATAATATGGTACATTTGTTCTCCCACTCCCTCTGAGATAAGTAGGAGTTATTTTTCCTGTATTAGAGATGAGAAAATGGCTCAGAAAAAGTATATTTCCAAGGTTCAAAAAAAGGTATTATTCCAGGATTACAGAGCTAGTGAGTGCAAAGCTAGAATTATAGCCCAAATCACCCATTTGCAAGTTGCATGCTCTCTCTATGTGACGTGATTTTGTACTGTGTATGATACCGATGATGCTTCATCATCAAAGGGGACACTCTAAGAAGTCAATCTCTTTGCCAACCTTGCTCTCAGTAAAAATCACATTAATTAGCATATATCTCAACATATAATTCTTCAATATGGAAGCCTTGCATTTTACATGACTATATTACTTAACTTCCACTATTATGAGTTTTGTTATTTTCTGCAATCTCTCGTTCTGAATTTGTTATTTTCAAATTTTAAATATTTTCCTTCTATCTATACTAGATAATCAGACACAGGAAATGACAAGAATGAATAGAAAAACTGGAGCTACAACTAGAGAGTTATTATTTTAGTACTAACCTTAGAAAGCTTATCCAAAAAAATCACTTAAGCAAAGCTTAGTTTATTCGGCTAAAATACAAATTAAGCAATAAGTTTTTCAAATATCTGAAATAGTAGCATCCTCACAGTTCCCAGGAAAAGTAAACAGGTGGGTAAAGTCTACGTATATAAATTTGCATGTGCAAATAAAGACAACTGCATACAGAAAACCTCATAGTTTATATGACTGATTTTTAAATAAAAGTTGTATTTATTTAAGATGTACGACATAATGATTTAATGTACATAGTGCAATTTTTACTATAGTCAAGCCAATCAACATTATCTTCTCATATACTTACTGTGTGTGTGCCCGTGTATGTGATAAGAGTAGATGAAACCTGTTAAAAAAAACTTCCAATTTCAATATGGGATCATTAATGATATTCATCATGCTGTACATTCGATCTCTAGACTTATTTATCATATTTAACTGCAACTTTATACCCTCTGACAAACATCTTCCCAACTCCTTCTCCCTGGTAACCACCATTCTACTCTCTGCCTAAAATTCCTTGTATTTTTATTTATACCTATTTTGTTGAGAGTTGTTGTGAACGGATATTGAACTTTGCCAAGTGCCCTTCCTGTATCTTTTCAGATGATCATATTTTTTATTTTTTGTTTATGATGTTTTTAATTTTTTTTAAGATTTTATTTATTTTTTTAAAGGAGGAAAGGGAGGGAGAAAGAGAGGGAGGGAAACATCAATGTGTGGTTGCCTCTCGAGCACCCCATACCAGGGACCTGGCCCACAACCCAGGCACGTGCCATGACTGGGAATCATACTGGTGACCCTTTGGTTTGCAGGCTGGTGCTCAATCCACTGAGCCACACCAGCCAGGGCCAGTTTTTAAATTTCTTATTTTTTATTCATAGAACTCAGTATCACCAAATTATTGAACTGCATTCATGAACATTATAAATAAAAAATAATTATGAAAACTTAATCCTGTTTAAAACATACTTTTCTCTGTATGAATACTGTCATACTGTAAACATGGAAATTTTAAGGAGTTTCTTCCCTGACTCCTACCCTGCCATATTTTGGGAAAGCACTTATGTTCTCAAGATATTTGGCATCTATATCTTTACTTCTTCTAATGATATGTATTGGGCTTAGTAACCAGGCTTATCAATTAGCGATAGTCTAGATAGGCAATTAAAATTGCCAGGTTTATGCAAAGCTGCAGAAAAGAGAAACAAATTGGGGGAAGGGGGGAATTAAAGAAAAATGACCTTTTCAGTTCCTTTCCTTCAGCTACAGGATTCTGCAAGGGCCGTTGGAACTCTGGTCTAGGCTATCTAATCCTGGGCTGTAGCAGATTCGGAATGGAGAGAAGCTCTGATTGTAATAACAAGGTTTATGAACACCATATTTAGCACTTCCTATTTGTCAGGGACTATGCAATCCCTTTACCTCTAAACAGCATCTCATGTAGCAAACAGCATAAAAACTCAATTTGTGAGGGCAGATCTGAGGTACAATGATATTCATGGAAATAGGGTATAGACAGAATTCCCACTGAATGCAATTCATTAGTGCCACCCACAAAGGTGACCTCTGATGAGACAGTTAGCACCTGGGAAATACAAAGTACAATGCAAATGTATGGGGTTGTTCGAACCCTCCAATGTTGGACAGCTTTTAATAATTGATGCCTGACATTTACCTTAGGAGTTTGTGACTTGTCACTCTCCTTACCATCTTGTCGTGGTAAAAATATAAATAAAAATATCTAAGACTAAATATGTAAAAATAACTTATTTTTCCTTTAACTCATGGAAAAATGTTTTAAAATGTGTTGTTGTTTTAAGAAACTAAAAATAAATAATCAAAAAAACACCCAACATATTGACTGTAACTTTCTAACCCCTGCACCTCAGTTACCTGTCTGTAAAGTGAGATTAATGATGCTGCGCTACACTAGTAGGGGCATATAAACTTAATAAGCCTTTTAAACCTCTGCTTTGTAATTCTCAGAAGAAAAGGCACCATGTAAATATGATGGAATCTTAACTTTGTGCCTTATTATCTGAACCAACATTAACTGTATAAAAGTTATGTCAAACGGCATAAAATGAATATTGGAATACAACTGCAGTTTGATTTTGTTGTTTTACCATTTATATTGGCAAGTGAGGATAAAATAAGCATGAAGGAGAAATAGATGGCAAACAGTCTGATTATATTATGTCACCAAAATTCCAAGCTAGAAATAATATTTAATAATAACATAGCACAGTTCCTGGTCCTGCCAACTTCTAAAATAAAGATCAACTCAGACTGAGCACGCCAGCTGAAAAGTATGTAATAACTTAAAACATAGGCTCCAACCTACTTCTCATCATCGTAAAGCAATCCTGATAATCGTCCAGTACCATCCATTTCTTTTGCTTCTAAATACACAACATTAGCAAGAGTAAAAGTGTCAAGAAAGTCATGTTGATACCCCTTGCACTTTCGTGAAATGGTCAAGTGACTCTCACGCAAGGACAGCTTGCTCAGTAACTGCCGTGGTCATTACAGCGAACTGCAACGGTGCCTTGACTGGTTCAAAATATTGAGCAGAAAAGGAACAGTGCCCACATCTTGGGACTGTCCAAATAATGTTTCATTCTTTACATATTTATTTTGAACGAGCCTCAAGTCCCTTAGCTCAAGGATAAGAATCTGAGCTTTTGCAAGTTGATCTGCAAAATCCAGTCTGAAGCTCATCCCAATACACACCGAGTAATCCTTTGTGTTGGTACAGCGCTGTGCAATTTTAATGCTTTACACACTTTCTCGCATTTACCTCTTTCAAAGCAGGGGAGTATCTTATTTAACTCTATTCTCCTTGTGCTGATACAGTGCCAAGAATGTTAAAAAATAGCAATTATTATTGTTATTTAGTTGGAACCCTAATTCATTAATCTCATAAACCAGATTTTATCTCAGGTTTGAATAATAACTTCTATACCTCAGTTTGTCTTTTTTTTTTCTTTTTTCAGCATTTTTTCCATCTATAGCTTATCCACAAGCTAAATTGTTCCTTAATTGTCTTAGAAGCCTCAAAAGTCATCCAAACTCCTGCAGTTTTTTTCTTCCCAAAGGATTTAGAAACCCAAGCAAGGGCGTTTAACCCTGTGACGGCTTTCTGCTAACTCAGCAAAGGCTTTGGATCAAATTTCCCTGCACTCCTGATCTTTCACTGAGCACCCAGGATGTTTTCAATCCTGCAGCCAGAAGGAAAATACAGTCAGTGGTAATGGCCATTCACAAAGGCTTTGGGGGAGTTTCCCGGTAGGGTAACTTCAGGATTTTCCTGCTACAATCTAGATACTTTCCTCCAGCTAACCACTCCCTTCCTTAGTTCCTTGTTCATGAAGGTGGAGATCCTATTGTTCATACATTACATCAGATCTTTACAGTTCTTTTATGAATCACTAACCCCCAGGTGCCCTTAATAATTCTAACCATCTTCTAACTTAAAACCCTACTTCTGAGTCTAAGGAAGGAATAGTAAGTAAAAAAAAAAAAAATTTAAGTGTTTTTTACTATCATCATAAAGAATTTACTAAAGATTGCTATGTGAAACTGTGTAAGAAGTATTTTGAGATCATATCAAAACCATAGATGTCCAACCTGACCAAAGACCAGATTACCCGCAGGAGTTCAAAACAATGTAAGAGCATTGGATGAATGGCCAGGAGATCTGGCTTTAAGCATAAGTAAAAATCCTCTACGCCTAGTTTCTTACCTATCTCTCCATCTCTCTCAGCGGCTGGTGTGAAAAGCTGAGTGAGATAGTACAGGTGAAATCAATTTATGAATGGTAAAGCTTACTCTTGCAAGATTTTCATGCAATACGTTCTCATGCACACGTTTACACTGACAGAGATACAGGTAGACACAAATGCAAACGAAAAGAAGAGAATCCTTATAGGTCTATACAAGTCTTTACATCTCCGCAAGATTTCCTTCCACATAGTTCTTTAGCGATATGTTCTACCGTCTAACAAACATTTCTTTCAGAAAATTTGTAATCTCTAATCCAAAACCCTCATCGTGAAATAATGTTCAACACATCATAACTAGGGGCCACTTCATGGTCTTTACAATAAGCTCCCACATATTTTATAACCCTAATAATACTTGCAGTGATGGGCAGATATTAGCTTGGTTTGTAATGAACAAGGACTGTAACACTTACTTGGTAACTTTGCCATACTCAGCAGTATTTGTTGCCCTCAGGCCTCCAAATTCCTTTATTCAAACACTGTCATCCCATTTGGCTGTAGCAACTATAGAATCAGAATGAAACCGGAAAAGCCGGTGTTCGTGCTGCCCGTCACCTACCAGACCCAATAACAGAGACAGGGATTGAATCTTCATGGGCATTTTATTCAGATGGCCGACATCCTGAGAAGATGGCGCATTTGTACCCTAACACACTGTCTTAAATTCCATTTTAAACCGATACTTTTCATAAGGAGAATAAAGTGTAGGTAAGGGGTTTGGAATTCAGGGAAAAAGTTAATCAGATAAAAGCTGCAGCATTCTTTCATCTATGCCCTGGAAGGTGGTCTTTGTGTCCCGGGTGGTGGGCATCTCATCCTGGAGTACAATGGCTCAGATACCATCTTGATTACTTGCAGCCCTCCTGAGGCACAAAGATGGAACTGCTTATGGCCTCCTGGAGCCAACGTGGGTCATACCTTCAGTTCCTGGAACAATAGTTTTTTACAGGTATTGATTGCTAAGCCTATTAGCTATTACCTGAAACTAAAAGTTTTCTAACTTTTGAGTCCCCCATCAAGAACAACCTAATCTAATTCCTTCCTGGTGACAAGCTCTAGTTCAAGGTCACCAGGTCCCCTGGGACATAAAGGGTCTCAGATCTACTGGGAACACATCACCACATATTTTATAAGAGAAATTGTAATCAGAGACTTAAATGTGAAGTTCATTTTCTCAGGAATGTGATGTAATGGAGGCACCTAAGATTTTCTAAAGCCAGGTCACAACCCTAAAGCTTTGGCCTTATGAACGATTTGTCTTTTGAGTTTGTTTTTTTTTTTCTCAAAGGTGTCCTGGAAAGCTGAGCATGTGGGAGGATAATAAAATTGAGTATATGGGTGTGGAGGACCCCCTGCTAGGGGGCTGGCATTTAGAGATAAATAGACTGTGGGAAGGTTACTGTAATTGCATTATTTTTCACTGGCCAAGTTCTTTTTCAGTGGAGTAGCAACATAAAATAAAATGCAATACAATGGCTACGAAGAATTATTTGTAGGAATAAGTAGGACAGGAGACAGACTTGCATGTGCTGCTTTTTCCATCGCAGATTAATAAAAGAGGCAATTATCTAATAAAAAATTTATTGTTAATTGCCACCATTTAAGTACTACTACTGTTAGTACTATTAAGTACTATTAGTACTGAAGAGATTTATTTCACCTTCCACTACTTGGAAATTTGACATCATTCCTGGCTTCTACCTCACCCCCCAATTATAATCCACTGGAAATGGGAAAGTGACAAGAGCCATTTAATGTGTCACAACACAGAGTGAAGGGAAGAAGTGCTGGAAGTGGAGGCTTTTCAAAGGGAGTGGAGGAAATAGTGCAGCATGATGATTACAGATTATGGTTTTTTTTCTTTTTTCTCCCTCCTTTTCTGTATGGGTTTATTTCATTTGTGATTTTGGTTGGGTTTTTTTTTTTGTCATTTTATGGCCAAAGCGTTATTCTGAAAGGGTGTGTTCTTTAGTTTTATGGCTCTGACTAATGGAATTGTTCTAAATAACATTTTGATCTTGTAAGGTCACCCAGAGTGCTATACCTTTCCTTTAATGATTCAGGTCTGGACCAGGCATTTCCCAGAATTGAGATGGTAATGAAGTCATTAGTTTCTTCCTACTTGAAGCCCTGGCTAGAAAGCAGAATTCTATGGGCAAAGTCTGAGTGGGCTTTTTCATAAATCTCACACCCAGCTGAGCTGTAACACCTGTTACATTTTCCCAGGAGCTTGAGCCATAAGACCATTTCCAATCTATTTGCTCTTCTTCTTCCACAGGACACTGACAAAGGCAGGGGTTCCTGTTTTCTAAGGCACTGCTAATTGAAAATCTCTGGCTGGTGCAAATGTGAACTCAAACCCACAAGAGTTCCAAATAAGGCTCACATGATTATTTCCTCCTCTTTTTAAAAATAGCCTTTATAATGCAGGTTATACAAGATTAATTTGTTTGAAGGAAAAATAGTCACTGAACCTCTTGCCCCCAGTAAACTTTTGCATTCCATGCAGTTAAAAAAAAATAGAAAGAAAGAAAGAAAAGAAAAGAGGGAAAATAATAAAACTCAGAGATCAGCTAACCCCACAAGCCCTGTTTGTGTGAGAATTGGAGGGTGGGGGTTGAGTAGCATGAATGTGTATTTGCTTCTGTTGTGTGCTTTTAAAATCTTTATTCATCTTAAACAAGAATTGAGAACAAAGTTAAGTCAGATGATTGAGGAAATGTAAGTTGATTACAATGGCAACGGCAAGTTTAAAAACCTATTTTCAAAAACCGAATAATTAAAAGACGAGGCAATTTTCCTGTAGATCCTTAAAAGGATAAAAGAACATGGCATTCATCTATAGAAAAAAATGGGCATTTCTGGCCCAAATAACAGTCCTTGAGAGAAACCCTAAAAAAAAAAAATGTACCGACTTAGGAGATATAGCTATCCGGTCTCAAAAGACATTTGAAAGAAAAAGAAATATTATAAATAAAGTTGACATCAACACATTCATAGTTTTATTCCTCTAGGAGTCAGAACACCTATGGATTCAAGTCTTAAAGGCAAAACTTTGGGGACCAAAGCCCTGAAGTCGTAACATAGCCAATTATCAAGCTGTTCCATGTGGTCCCTCAATGGCACTCTTCGCCCAAATCCATTAAAGACACAAACCACTGTTTGACTTCTGTATTGTACTGCATCGGTATTTTGTGGTTTATTGGTTTGAAGTTGTGTTGTTGTTTTTGAGTGTATTATTACTTGTGGCCATTGAGCTAGTACCTTTGTATGCTTCACTCTTAAGGCACACTTTCATTGACTATGTTCCTCCTAGTTCAACAACTGAGGTCTTCTCTCGTTCCATATACATTTTTGCATGGTGCCCTGACTGGGGATCGAACCTGCAACCTTGGTGTACGGGGATGATGCTCTAACCAACTGAGCTACCCAGCCATCATTTCATTGAAAGAGGAAAATATAACTAATAAGTTTTTAACCAAATGTTTAATGAACTTTATTCCCATGGCATGAATTGTTTTAGTTCTACTGTAAAATCTATATGGAGTTCTCCACTCCTGAAAAGAATTAAGACACTCAGAACTTTCAGAGAACCCCTATTCAAATAGCTCCTAAACCATATGTGAAATCATTAAAAATAGATTTGGATGCCTATTTATTGAAAGGGGAAGAGGTTCACAATGTATCACAGAGTGCAAAGCTTTTAAGTTGACCCATATGTACATTGCCATCTTTGTTAGTAGGTCAGCAATGATCAAA
This sequence comes from Desmodus rotundus, assembly GCF_022682495.2. NCBI lineage: Eukaryota > Metazoa > Chordata > Mammalia > Chiroptera > Phyllostomidae > Desmodus > Desmodus rotundus. Next base: position 73,891,446 of record NC_071389.1, on the reverse strand, counting down.
TATCTGCAGTTTTATATTTCAACTTAAATACCCTGTAAGATAATGTAAATATTATGATTTAATTTTGTTGTTGTTTAACGTATGCTCTGAAAAGTTAGCAGCAGTTATCCCTGAAAGGAGGATTATGGGTAATCCATTTCTACTCTTGGCTTACCTATATTTTTCACTTTTTTTGTAATAATCGCAGGGTTTCCCCTGGAGCTCCAGACTGAAGCTGAAAGACTTGAGAAAGTGTTAGCCATTCCTTCTGGGAAGCCGGCCATCTTCATCCCAAATGTCAATCTACGTACACTATACAAGGGCGCGTGGCGAGATCCTCCTATATTTCACCAATTCTGGCATAATCAGAGAGTCCAATAATTAGTAATTTAGGAATCAAATTGGATTAGTGAACAAATCTATAATTGACCTTGATTTCTTGTTTTCCACTTAAATCTACTATAAAAACAATCAGTCTCTTTGGCCTGTGCTGCCAGAACTTCTGTCACTTGCTTTTATTCTATTTAGCTCTTGGGGACAAGTTGGTGAAATGCAATGCTCTACTGAATTCAGAAGAATTCTGAACATTACTACTTTTAAGAATTGAAAGACTTTAATAAAAAAATGCTTAGAGAGGAAAACAAATGACAGTGTCACAATTCTATTCAAAAACATTTTATGTTCCCACCCACTGCACTGCAAATTAGTTATGCTCCCACAGAGGAAAAGTCAAGCAAATCAAAGTCTCTCAATAGACCGAATCTAAATTTCCAGGGGGAAAAGTACAGTTAAAGTGGTGGACAGTTATTTGTTAAGAAAGGCCAGCAACACTTACTCTGTTACATATATCTTCTCTCATTTCCAGAAGTCTGTGTTATTTTTGAGATTCTTCTGTTTCTTTTCCATCATGTTTTGACATCATGTTTGCCAAGCACTGATGTTGCCAATTCCTACCCTTCCTCCTTTATTTGGTTATTGATAGCCGAGAGAACTGAACTTCGCCTCCTTGTTTTGCCAACAGGTTCTGCCGTCTACTGCAATATTTCCTATCTGATATTATTACTTGATCAGTTTTCTATTTCATATGTGTTAGTGATAAATATTAGTTTTCATAATCTTGCTAAGAGTTCAAAATTTATTTGTTTTAATTACTACTTGTATTCAATATCATTTCATATTAGTTTTAGGTATACAGTATAGTGGCGAAATCATCAAATACTTTACAAAGTATAAATATTTGCCCAATATTTCCAATACCCACCTGGCACCATACACAATTAGTGCAGTATTATTGACTGTATTCGCTAAGCTGTACTTTACCTCCTCATGACTATTTTGTAACTACCAATTTGTAGTTCTTAGTCCCTTCACCTTTTTTCACCCAGCCCCCAGCCCTTCAATGCCCCCTCACTGCTGGCAAACATTAGTCTGTCCTCTGCATCTATGTCTGTTTCTATTTTGTTTTTTCATCGTGCTTCAGACTCCACATGTGAGTGAAATCATATGGTACTTTTCTTTCTCTGCCTGCTGTATTTTGCTTAGCATAACATCACCTAGGTCCATCCATGCTGTCATAAATGGTAAGATCTTATGTTTTTATGGTTGAATAATATTCTATTTTACATGGGATGGGAAAAAGTAGGTTTATAGTCATGAGTGTACAAAACACCGACTTTATTCTTATGTTACTATTTACTAATTATTGTATTAGTTTCCACATGAACAACTGTAGCATACATTGCCTACCCCTGTATGTATGTGCCACCTCTTCTTTAATTACTCTTCCATTGATGAGCACTTGGGTTGCTTCTGTATCTTGGCTATTGTAAATAATGCTGCAGTGAACATAGAGTACATATATTCTTTCAAATTAGTTTTTGGGATTTCTTCAGATAAATTTCCAGAAGTGGATTGCTGGGTCATAAGGCAGTTCCATTTTTAACTTTTTCAGATAACTTCATACTGCTTTCCACAATGGCTTCACCAATCTACCTTCCCGCCAACGGTGCAGGAGAGTTTCCTTTGTTCCGCATCTTCACCAAGACTTGTTGTTTGTTAATTTACTTTTTAAAAGACCTTTATTTATTTATTTTTAGACAGAGGGAAAAGGAGAGAAAAAGAAAGAGAGAAATATCAATGTGTGGTTGCCTCTTGAGTGCCCCCTACTGGGGACCTGTCCAGTAACCCAGGCATGTGCCCTGACGGGGAATCGCCGGTGCTCAATCCACTGAGCCACACCAGCCAGGGCATTTGTTGATTTATTGATGATAGCCATTCTGGCCAGTGTAAGGTGATATCGCACTGTGATTTTAATTTGCATTTCTCTGATAACGAGTGACATCGAGCATCTTTTCATATGTCTATTGTCAATCTGTCTATTCAGGTCCTCTGCCCACTTTTTAATTGGATTGTTTGGGGGGGGTTGGTATTGAGTTGTAAAACTTCTTTATAAATTTTGGATATTAACCCTTTATTGTATGTATCATTGGCAAATATCTTCTCCCATTCAGTAGGTTTTCTTTTCATTTTATTGATGGTTTCCTTTGCTGCGCAAAACTTTTTAGTTTGATTTTGTCCCATTCGTTGAGTTTTTCTTCTTTTGTTTCCCTTGCCAAAGGAGAAATGTCAGAAAAAGATGTTACTAAGAAAAATGTCAGTGTTTACTGTCCATGTTTTCTTCTAGGAGCTTCATGGTTTCAATACTTACATTTAAGTATTTAATGCATTTTGAATTTATTCTACTATATGGTGTAAGAAGGTGGTCTAGTTTCATTTTATGCAAGTATCTAATTTTCCCAACTCCATTTATTGAATAGACTGTCTTTGTTTACCCCATTGTATGTTCTTGCCTCTTTTGTCATATGTTAACTGACCATAAATGTGTGGGTTTATTTCTGGGTTCTCTAGTCTGTTTTTATGCCAGTACCATGCTGGTTTGATTACTATGGCATTGTAGTATAGTTTGATATCAGGTAATGTGATACCTTCAATCTTCTTTATCAAGATTGTTGTGGCTATTCTAGGTCTTCTGTGGTTCCATACACATTTTTGTATGTTCCCTGACTGGGAATCAAACCCACAACCTTGGTGTATGGGGATGATGCTCTACAATTGAGCTACCTGGTCATGGCCCTATATACATTTTTGAATTATTTATTTTAGTTCTGTGAAAAATGCCATTAGTATTTTGATAGGAATTATATTCAATCTGTAAGTTGCTTTGTATAGTATGGACATTTTAATAATGTTAATTCTTCCTATCTATGCGCAAGTTATATGCTTCTATTTATTTGTGTCTTCTTCAATTTCTTTATTTGCTGTCTTATAATTATCTGGGTGTAATTATCTTTTACCTCCTTAATATTTATTCCTAGGTATTTTATTTTATTCTATTTTGATGCAATTATAAATGGGATCGTTTTCTTAGTTTCTCTTTTTGATAGACTACTATTGATGTATATTCAACCAATTTCTGAATATTTGTTTTGTATTCTGTTACTTTACTGAATTAATTTATCTGAGGATTTATTTTAAAAAGACCTATTAAATGATTTAGGTTGGTAATACTGATCTATATTTTAAGTAGAGAAAGCTGAGAAAAAAATAATTTTAAACCCCACACCACTAAGGCGAGGCAGTTTGAAGTGGTAGAAAGAAAATTGTCAGTAAGTTAAAGTTATAGTCCATGTTCTATGACTAACTGTAACTTTGAGCATGTCACTTAACCTCTTAAGATTATCCTCTCTATTTGTACTTCTGTATTGGCTCTTACTTCATTAATTCATAAATGCTCTTTGAATTCCTATGTGGTTCTGATGCAACATCAATTTCCTGCAATGACCAGTAGGGAAGAGGAGTTGATCCATCCACCAGTCTTGGGCTCCCACAGCCCTGGGACTCATATCCATCTTCAGTTGCCTGAGCACTGAGATTTTACTTTTTTTTCCTTACTATTTCTTCATGGCTTTTCTGTTGTTCAAGACACAGACAGAACTGTGCTCCTAACAGATACCTCAGAGGGTATAGGTAACCCCGCTAATCAACTCGTCCTGAGAAACATCTGATAGATTTGAATTTCAGTATGTCCATTGGTGTTCCGTACCATATTAAGCATTTTCTCAGACTCTCATCCTTCCCTAAATTCCCACCCAAACTGCACCCCGATGGAATAGGAATGGAAATGAACTAAGAATGTTGTCCAGAATCAAATGGGAAAATTTTCTCAGCTTCAGGTAATAAAAGTAAAAATGCAGGGTGATCTTTGAGTTTTCCTGGAGAAGATTAAAGTGTTCTGTATTAGTTGCTACAGGTACCCAGGAAGGCATTCCATGCCCCCCTTTTATTAAATAAGAGTTTCTTCTTCCCTGCACAGCCCTTTTAATACAAGTGAAAAATTCCAAATTCCTCATTTGTTTAGCCTGAAAATCCCCTGCACATTCCCACAAACTACTTCCTTTTCTCTCTTTTTAGCAAGACTCCCCTCTCTCTCTTTAATGAAGAGAAGTTCAGAGGGTTTTTCCCATGAATAGATGGCAGGCACCTGGGAGTTATGAATTTTAAAGTGATCATTTTCTTTCAGCCATGCTGGACAATGGGCATCTCCTTTTGACTCACTTTCACAGCTTTGAGAGGCTCTCAGATCAGCCACATTCCAATCGGACTGGAGTCAGATCAGAGCTGTGCTGGACCGCATCAAGGTCTTGCACAGAAAGACAAGGAGCAGATGGCCGGCACAGAGCCCTCCACCCCCTTTCAGCGCGTCAAGGCAGGCAATGTGGGAAAGCGCTCGCCCTGCATTGCCTATTGATCCCTGAATAGAACCACCGCATGCCACCAGCCTGTAGGTATGAACCTCTGTTAACAGATGGTGAGATCATTATGAGCAATTAATTCCTTTAATGTATCAGTGGGAACATGTTGGAAAGGATGATGCAAGCACTGAGTGAATAGTGAACTTCTCACTCCTGGGGGGAGCAGTGAGCAGGAGCTACCTTGGGGGGCTGCTGAGAATATCTTCCCAGGCTGCAGCCTTATGGCTCCGGACAGAAGCTGGGAACTGACTGCACAGAACTGAGGTGTGGTTTTCATTAACTAATTGGGAATCCTTCCTTTTCTCGTGATTAATGCCAGATTTGTCTCTGGGTCATTTTTATACACAGGAACCATCCAAAAATATAAAGACAAACAAAAACAATGTCAGTAAGTCCGAGATGCATGGGGAATTAATTCACAGAAATCAGCAGAGTATCAGGTCATGAGTCACTTTTGCTAAGCACAATTGTAGTGACAGTTCTAAATTCAAAGTTAACATGTCTTTCCACACAGATAAAAGAGTAGTAAAACTATGCACATCCCAGGGTTTGAGTCTGAAACGTGAATGTTTAGATGCATTATAAATGGGTAGATTTAAAGGAGGGTATTTTTTATAACAAGAATGCTCACATATAGTGAATTTGAGCAAGTGACATTTGTAGCAAATTACTTCCCCTAGTATAAGATGAAACACTCTTAAAATCTTAGTAACAACATAAAAAAGACTGCCAGTGGCCCAATGGGAAAAATTGGCACCCTCTTATTCAGATATTGCTCTGATTAATGATCAATAAAATGATGATAATTTTACATGTTTCTGTACTTTGTAAAAATAATATTTTGTAGTGGGAGTGTTTTTCTTTCACAGGGAAAAGAAAACTCCTAGTACACAGCACGCAGATCATTTGGGTAGCCTTAGACTTTAAGAAAATAGGAAATACAGGAACAGGAAATTCTGGCAACTATTCACTTAATTCATATTTAAATGACACTTTTTGCTTGTAATTAAGACACTCAAGTAGTGTCTCCTTCATGAAATTTACATAACTGTACAATAGCTTGCCTAAATGAACAGCAAATGGCAGTTAACCTTGAAGTGTATTATCTTAATTGAATAAACCTGGCTTTAATTCAATAAATTAAAAACATAGAAATAATATCACAAAAGACTGTTAAAAACAGACTTGCCATCCCCCATAAATACAGCATGGTGCCGTTCCCAGTTTTGCTGCTACACTCGGACATTTTTCAGTGAGAGCCGAGAACTCTGAAAGCATTCTGGTGTATGTTCACTATTTTCCATCGTTGCTTCCCCATCAAATCAATGTCACTTTCTGGGAATTATTGATGAGAATATCCAAACACTGAATCAAAATAAAGAAGCGTGCTTATTTGAGATGGTTCCTCATCTGGGCTTCCAGTTTCTGTGTCAGTCACCATGGGAAATGTGGCCTTCCCTTGTTTCCAACTCTATATCACTGTGTGTTCTATGGCATAGAAAGAGACAAAGTAGAGGAAAATAGATTTCTTATATAAGAAAGAGACATTCCCCCTATTTTTCCATTGAAATCAAATTTACATGGACTGTAAAACCCTTCAATGTCAGGGAAGTGGCAAAAAGAGGCTGAATGCTCCTCTCCCAAAGTTTGTTGCATTAATCAGCACAATCATGTTTCAGGGATTATATAGTTATGGAGAAAAAATCATGCAATATGTTTTCATTTGCATGAAATAAGTTAATGAGGAAACACCTGTACCTTGTATCAGTTTACTGGGAGAGGGTGGGGGGGGAAGCAGACAAACACAGGTGTCCTAAGAACATCGTGGTAAATTTTATACATTGATTTGAAAACCCTAAAACCTAAAAGCATCTATCGGAATCCAGCAGTGTACACTGCTAAGGAATCACCATACACACACAGACATAAAAATCAGTGTGAGGAAATTCCTGGTTTCTTGGCTAGCAAGGGGGAAAAAAGCCGTAATTCATTCTTTCCTCGTTCTCACAGTGTTCACTATTGTACCATCTGCAATATACAATGTACATGCTCAGCCATAACCCGTACGGCTGGAAAAGAAGCATTCACACTGTGAATTACCATTTTTCCCAGCATCTAGCTCTAGTCAAAGACAGCACAATAATAAACTAGAAGCTCCTTTGTCTGTTAAACATTGTTCTTCATTACTACATGAAAAGCAAATTGTCTTTGTATAGAGGAAGAGTGGCACATACAGCCCTGGGAGTGGGGGGAAGGGATTGCCTCTCACTGACCACCTCACAGACACAGACACAGAAACCACTCATCGATCTTTCCCCGCTGGCCCACCCAACCACGTCTTCCCAATCATTTCATCCACAGGCACCTTGGGGAGAGATACCTTGTTCAGTCGAGAGAGACAGCGGATTAGAGACTCAATGGATGCTTGTACACTGAATATTCTGAAGCTTACATCCACAGATTTCTTTTAAATCACTTCAGTGTGTCCCTTTTAATGTTTGGAAGAATTGAAGTTTATCAGAAACCTTTTTTCCTGCAGCTAAATACACTCAGCAAGTTATTGTGGGTTATTCAGGTTCTCGAGAGCCAAATGAAAAGGAAGCAAACACTTGGAGCAGTAAATGTATATATAATATACACATACATATAATATATACACAAAAATAATATATACGGCTAGTACACAGTAATAATTATCTGAAAGTTGAGAAAATGTATAGATTAGAACAGAACTACCTATTCAAGGAAAGGGTCCTTATTAAGGAAATCAGTTACTTACAAAAAATTAATGATTTTGAGATTTTTTTTCTTTTGGATATAGCAAATCCCAACAAATTGTGAGACACAATAAGCTTGCTTGCAAAAGCTTTACTAAATTCAACGAGCATAACTGCCTCCTCATTTGGAAGCCAATGGCCAAACTCAAGTTCTTAACTCAAATCTCAAAGAAATTACCTCTTAGTGACATCCGACATGACCCTCAAATAGATCATTTCTGTATTGTGTTGCCAGAGAGATCTGCCAGGAGAGGTTGGAGGGTACTCTACTGGACATGAAGTGGGTAGCCAAAATCATGTCTCTTAACTCTACTGCATAGAGACTAGCTGGACAAAATAAATTGCCTATCAGTCCAAAAGTAGTTCAGTTTGTATATTTACTGTTTAAAAAAGTTGAGATCTCATCAGAGACTGGTAAAAGTCACTGACAGGAAAATGGCCAAAGATCAACTCTGGACATAAAGCAGCTGTTTCTATATTGTTCCATTTTGCAGTGCAGTTTTGTTTATGATTGCTAGTTTTTCTTGCTTGAATATGGGAATAATGCCTGGCTCATGGAGTTAGCATGACACCTCAAGGAAATCACATCATAAAATAACTACTATGGCTCTCTCTATATAGTAGTTTCTCAATAAATGCCAGTTGGTTTTCAGGTATAGATTAACGTTAGATTGTAATCTAGGAGGAAATAGTGTGTAGTTGCCAACTGGTATATGCACATTTGTTCTCTCCCTAGCAGAGACACAACTTTTGTTTATTTTTAATGTGCAATGCTGAAATGACAACTTGAGAAATTGTAAAATGTGTGTGAAAGTAATTATGACAATCCTTTTCAACCCTGAATTTCCATTATTCTAGAGCATCCTCACATATCTAAAGTTCATATACTCAACCCAGAGATCAAGTCCATTCGCCTAGAGCTTACAACTACATTCAATCTAAAGAGAAAGCTGCCTATGTATTTGGACCACGTGCCATGTGACCCAGGGCTAGTTTTGACTGAGTCAGGCTCATCCTGTGTAAACAAGGCACTGACATCACCAGGAGAGAGGAATAAACTTAGCCCATGCCCATGAGAAAGTGGTAAAAACGCATGAGTCACATCAGAAACATCTGTCTTTAATCTCAATTTAAGGACTTCCCAGGCTAAGGGGCAATCTGTGAATCACATGATTAACTCTCTTGTTTAAACTATGTTCATTTGCCTCAATTCTACTAATATGTAGAAGGATAACTAATGATTTCTCTTTTTAAACGATGCTGTTTTTTTTAAAGTTTGCATACTGGTATCCAAATTGTTACAATAAACATATTATTTTTCTTTTAATTTTCAACTTGAATGCTCCCTTCTTAATTTGGAATGACAACATTTGTTCCTAAACTCATAAAACAAGCATTTAACTAATAGTCCTCACAGGTCTGTTTTTTCTCACTTGCAGGAAAAACACATTGAACTTCCTGACTGTAGCTCCTCACATTAAGACCCTCCCTTTCCAATGTCCTCTCTGTCTCTCTCTCTCTCTCCCTCTCTCCCTCTCTCTCTCTCTCCCCGCCCCCTCCTTTTTCTCTACTATTTCAAAACACACAGGACACATCAGTCTACAGCAGTCATTCTCGACTCTGGGCAATTCGGCCTCCAAGGGACATTTAGCAATGTTTAGAGACAATTTTGGTTGTCACAAGTGGGTGAGGGCGATGATACTGGCATGTAGCAGGTAGAGGTCAGGGATGCTGTTGAACATCCTGCAATGCACAGGGCAGTCCCCACGCCAGCTTCACAGTAAAGATTAGTGGGTCCCAAAGGTTAAGAAACCCTGGTGTAGAGGGGAACCTCCAAAAAACTAGTTTTATATCATTTTCTGTCTGTCTACTCCCATAGCTATCCTTTCCTTCATTGCTGAACTCTTTCGGTACATCTCCCCGTGTCCATTTCCTATTACTCTCTTATCTCATAATCATCCGCAGTTCATTTTCCTTCCAAACAAGTCATTGTAACTATTCTCTTCAGGGTCACTAACCTCCTGAACTGTCAAATCTCACAATCCAATAAACACCTTATTGTCCTTTATTTTGACATCTATATTTCATTTGAACTGTTGACCATTTTCTCCTTCTTACAACTCTCTCATCCCTTGGTACTATTAACACCTTCGTCTCCAAGTCTTCATCATTATGATCATCTCATCAATCGGCACAACTGCTAACATCTCAGCCCCCACTTCATTCTGTTGTCCATTTAAATTTCCTCCCATCACAGAGGTTTCCTTGCCTGCCCTACCCTAAGTCACACTATCTGATCTTTCTATCCCCTTAACTTGCTTTGGTTTTTCATAGCATTTACTACTATCTGATATTATATATTTGTTTTTATTGTTTTATTTTTAAACTACAGTTGGTATGCAATATTATAATAATTTTGGTGTACAACCTTGATTAGGTATTTATGTAATCTACAAAGCAATCATTCAGATAAACCCAGCACCCATCTGACGCCACACGCACTCATTACCATATCACTGAGTGTGTTTCCTGTGTTGCACACTACGTCCCCGTGACCATTGTGCAACCACCAATTGCACTTCTGAATCCCCTCGCCTCTTGCCCCCCTTCCCCCAACCCATCTCCCATCCGACAGCTGTCGAAACGGTCCCTACATGTATGAGTCTGCCACTTTCCTGCTTGTTTATCTATTTTGTTTTCTAGATAGATCACAAAATAGATTTCTACAATCAAAATACAAGCAAAATCATCTGGTGTTTATCTCTGTCTGACTTATGTCACCTAACACAATACCCTTTAGGTTTATCCCTGTTGCCACAGATGGCAAGATATCATTCTTTTTTTATGGCAGATTCATATTTGATTATACCACTTCTTTATCTATTCATCTGTTGTTGGACATTTAGATTGCTTCCAAATCTTGGCTACTGTAAATAATACTGCAATAAACATATCATGTGGTTGTATATGTCTTTTTGATTTACTCTCCTGGGTTTCTTTGCATATATATACAGAAGTGGAATTGCACGGTTGTCCTTTGTCTCTTCTTACAGACTTTGTTTTAAAGTCTGTTTTGTCTGGTATAACTTTTGCAACCTGAGCTTTTTTGTTTCGTTTTGCTTCCATTTTCATGAAATATCTTTTTCCCTACCTTTACTTTCAGTCTGTGTGTGTCTTTCAAGCTGAAGTGTGTCTCCTGTAGACAGCATATGTAGGGGTCTTGTTTTGTTATCCATTCAGTCACTATATGTCTTTTGAGCATTTAACCCATTTGCATTTAAAATACTTGTTGACAGATATGTATTTATTGTTATTTTATTATTCATATTTTTTATCTTTTCTTTTTCTTCTTCTTCTTAAGAAAGACCCTTTAACATTTCTTGTAATATAGGTTAGGTGGTGATAAACTCCTTCAGCTTTTTCTTGTCTGGGAAGCCTTTGTCCTCCCATTCTAAATGATAGCTTTGCTGGGTAGAGAAATCTTGGTTGTAGGTCCTTGCTTTCCATCACTTTGAATATTCCCTGCTAATCCTTTCTGGTCTTAAAACTTCTGTTGAGAAATCAGCTGACAGTCTCATGGGAGCTCCTTTGTAAGTAACTAACTGCTTTGCTCTTATGTCTTTTAAGATTCTCTCTTTGTCTTTAACCTTTTGCATTTTAATTATGATGTGTATTGGTGTGGGTCTCTTGGTGTGAGTTCATCTTGTATGCAACATTCTGTGCTTCCTGAACTTTCATGCCAATTTCTTTCACCAGGCTAGGGAAGTGTTTTGTCATTATTTTTTCAAATAGGCTTTTAATTTCTTGTTTTCTCTCTTCTTCTGGCACCCCCATGGTGCAAAAGTTGATATGCTTGCAGTTGTCCTAGAGGCTCTTATGCTATCCTCATATTTTTGGATTCTTTCTTTTTGCTGTTCTGGTTGGGTGTTTGCCTCCTTATATTCTAAATCACTGATTTGATTTTCTGCTTCATCTACTTTACTTTGTTTTCTTGTAATTTATTCTTCATTTTAGTTTGTGTAGCTTTCATTTCTAGCTGGTTCTTTCCTATGATATCTATGTCCTTTTTTATGCTATTGAAGTTCTCACTAAGTTCCTTGAGCATCCTTATAACCATTGTTTTGAACTCTGTATCTTGTAGTTTTCTTGCCTCCATTTTATTTGGTTCTTTTTCTGGAGTTTTGTTCTGTTCTTTCATTTAGGACATTGTTTTTTTTGTTTGTTTGTTTGTTTTTGTCTCCTCAGTTTGGCTGCTTCCCTGTCTTTGTTTCTACATATTAGGTAGAGCTAATATGTCTCCTGACTTAGTAAGGTGGCCTTGTGTAGCAGGTGTCCTGTAGAGCCCAGTGGCACAGTCTCCCCAGTCACCTGAGCTGGACATTTTAGGTGCACTCCATGTGTGGGCAGTGTGCACTATCCCATTATAGTTGAGCCTTGATTGCTGTTGGCACATCACTGGGAAGGATTGACTCCCAGGCTGATTGGCTTCAATGGCTGGCTGCAAGTATAGTGGAGGAGCTGCTGTGCATGGCTCAATCCCATGGAGCAGGACTTGTTTCAGTGAGGCTTTGGTGCCCATCAAGTTGGCCTCTTGAGTGTGTCACTTTTGGAGGTGGGTGGGTCTTAACCTGGCCTGGTGGGAAGCTGTCCACAAAGTACACTGTCTCTGGGGCCTCTCCATGCAAGGTCAGTCACCACCTGTACCCTGCCTGGGACCTCCTAGCATGAGCTACAGAGTGATTTACAGATGGCTACTACTTCTGCTGAGCTTGGAGGTACCTAGGAGAGGCCAAGGTGCAAACCAAGGCCAGCTGCCATTAATGCTAGGCCTGGGGCCACTTAGCAAGAGATACAGGGTATGCACAGGCCAAATGCTGCTTGTTTAAGAGATTTTAGTAAAGTCTGAAGCATGAGCCAAGATAGGTTGTTTAAATGGAAAAGCCACTGGAAACGACTTGGGTGGGCCTGCAAACTGGGTTGGGTAGGGTCTCAGGGAATCACAAGGGTGGGGTGAACAGTGATAGCCAGGTTGATAGAGACTCAGATATGGCACTCACCTGGTGGCTCTGTGGCTCTGTTGGGGGAGGGCTCAGCAAAGGATGGCTTCAACAATGGCCTCTGCTAGCACTTCTGTCTGGGAGAAAGCTATCTCTCCAGCCTTCACCCTGAGGCCAGATAGTTCAGTTCCTCCCCTTGTGTCCCTGAAGGCTATTGAGCTATATCCCAGCATTGGAGATCAGAGCAAGTGAGTCCCAGTAAATCCAAGTATGGGCCCTTTAAAAGGAATGCCTGGGATTCCAGTAGTCCTTTGTCTCACTCAGCCACAACCTCCACAGGTTTTCACAGGCAGAAATGAAAACTTCTACGGATTTCTTTTCCCAGCACTAGAACCCTGGGCTGCATGTTCTCAAATGGGACTGGGACTCCTCACTTCTTAGGAAGAACCTCCACAGCTAAGATATCCCCCCAATTTTAAAAAGCTATACTTGGATGTGGGACTAGCCCTTCCATGTCTTTACCTCTCTTACCAGTCTCTATGTGATCTCTTCTTTATATCCTTATAGGACTTCTGTTCAGCTAGATTTCTGGTGTCCTAAATGATGGTTCTCTCTCTTCACCCCATTCCCTCTTCCCCAAGAACATAAGCTTTGTGACGGCACAAAGATAGTGTTTGTTTGTTTACTTCTATGTGATTACTATTTGGCACTTAACTACACATGCATATTTGTAGAATGAATAATTGAATGAAAGAATAATTGAGTGAATAAAGGAATTAATGAATAAATGGCAGGGATGGGGTGGGAAGTGGGACCTATGAAGTACTTTCTACTCACCAGCACTGTGCTTAGCACAGTGTCCAGTACTGGTAGTATCTGTTTACTTAAAACTATTTGCCTTGTAAAACATTACCTTAAGCTGATATTCTTATTTCCAAGACCACTTCTGTCTCCTTTGATGCCTCCTCTGGCTACTTAACTATTACCAAGGTTCCTTCCTCAATGGCACGCCCTCCCTTGCTCTGCATTCTCCTTGACAGCATGTCCCGGTGGCCCACCTGAGGGACTCTGACAGGATTCTGTGTGTCATACCCCACATCTGTAGAACAAGCTGTCTCGTGGACAGTTCTGGCAGACCAAACATATTCTAGGTCAATGCTGTTGCTGGTGAATGTTTCAGCAATGTATAACATTTGCAAAGGTCTTGAGGAAGGAAGAAATATTGAACATTTGGGGAAGTGAAAAAGGCCTGTATGGCTAAAATGAAGAGACCAAGGGTACAATAATAATAAAATACCATTGTAAAGAAATTTTCAGTGGAGGCCATGTTATCTGCATTTCATTGTCCAAGATGTGTGGACAAAGAAATCACAGATAAACTGAGGTCCCCTTTGTTGTTAAAGTTCTGTGATTTTTGTTATCACAGGCTCTGTCTAAATATTGCTGATGTCTCCATCCCTATCAAACACCTTCATTTCACCTCTCAAGTCCCCCTTTCCCTGGCCTCCTTTTTGAGGTTCCCCATGGTCAATTCCACTATTCCTGTTTACTTGAGAAAACAAGTTCTCAGCTTTATTTTTTCAAATAGTGATCTGTACTTAAGATTAATCAGAACAAGAAATTTTATTCCAAAATGTATTCCAAAGTTCTAAGAATCACGTGGAACTTCAATTGTATGTAACAAAGAAAAACACAAGTTTTGGAAGCAGTCATAGGACTGAAAAGAGACATCACTTGCCTCCCCCACCATTGCACAGCTATGTTTTCTTCTTCAGTTGCTTTCCTGCTGCTGGTTCACCCCCCTCCTATCCAGGGAGAGTGTGTGCATGGACATGCGCCAACCATGGAAGTGTCTGTGCACAACCCAGGAATCTGAGCTTTGGGGTGTTCTTAGATGTCATCTACTTTTTAAATTTCAAGCAGATGAACCCAACAAGTACTAAATAAATAAAAGAGGACTTCTATTATGAAGATTCAATAATTACATTGATTATTTTTAAAACGTTTTGCCCTGGCTAGTGGGCTCAGTGGATTGAGTGCCAGTCTGCGAACCAATGGGTCGCTGGTTCCATTCCCAGTCAGGGCAGGTGCCTGGGTTGTAGGCCGGGTCTCCGGTGGGGCGCGTATGAGAGACAACCACACACTGATGCTTCTCTACCTCTCTTTCTCCCTCCCTTCCCCACTCTCTAAAAATAAAGAAAAAAAATCTTTTAAAAAATCATTTGAGAAAAATAAGCAGATATTATGAAAAAGAGTGAGTTTAAGCTCTTTGGAAATTCTAAAAAATTAGACAAACATAATATGTTATTGTTATTAATAAATAATTGCTTGTATTTAGCCCTGGCCAGGTGGCTCAATTGGTTGGACCATTGTGCCATAAGCCAAAACAGTTGTAGATTCAATCCCTGGTCAGAGCACATACCTAGATTGTAGGTTCGATCCTTTGTCCGGGCACATACAGGAAGCAACTGATCAGTATTTCTCTCTCCTTCTCCCTTCCTCTCTCTCTAACACCAGTAAACATACGAGTATTCTCAGGCGAGGTTTAAAAAAGAAAAATTGCTTGTATTTGTATTTGGCCTCGCACATTTAGACACACTGTGTGATTTAAGCAGGATTATTGGGAGCTGCTTTAAATGTGAGTGGGAAGTAAATTGTACAGAGAAAGCAGAAGGAAAAAATTACTTTTCTCTTTCTGAACTTTTTCCTTTCTATCTTCCATATTAATGTATTTGGACATTGAGTTACAGATTTAATATTCTGCTTAGAAAGAATCTTATATCTGCCATACTATACAATGAATTTAAGTGATTAATGAATCAACCAGCTGGAAACCCTGAGTGTTTCTATTACCCGGGTGTATTTTAGCACATTTTCAACTAAGAAGAATAAAAGAGGTATTAGAGACCACTTGGGAATCACTAATGATAATTGCCTACATTTAGATAAATAAAATTTGATATCAATTGTCGGAGAAAATAGTCAAAACCTTGCAATATTTCCTGGGAGAAGGTGCAACAGGTGGAACTCAGAACCTGGCTAATCCGACTAGCCCGTGCACCATGCAGTGTAAGACTGATCTCTGTAGAAAGCGCTCGGTTTGCAAAATTGTCAAGGGACTAAATGACTTACTCAACCTTTCGCGTTTTTATCTGCAGTCAGTCGAAGCTTACCATGATCAAACCATTCACGTGATGGCTCCGACTGAACAGAACACTCCGCTGGGAACAACAGGAGGAGCCTCTCTCCAGGGAGGGGAATATTCGCAGACGTTGCAGTGGGGGGTTTTGTTTGTTTTTTGTTTTTACCTTCAGCCTTTACAGGTAGAAACTTATAAGCCATTTTGAATATTATCTCATTATTCCTTCATTTTTTAAACTGGGAGTTGACTACCCTTATTTTACAAGAGGAAACTGTATTGAGAAGTAACCCCATTTCTCTAACGTTACATACAAAGAACTCTGAGGGGCTAAGAACAGAATTCAAACCCTCCAGTCAATCGGGTCATAATCTCTCCTCTGCTTCAGCAGTTATGGAGCGTGGTGTTATGACAAGGCCCTCTCTACCTTTGAAAAATATGAGATGTTATTGACAAACAAAAATGCTTTTGTGTGCATTTGAAATCCCATTTCTTAAATCAAAGGTGGCGTTTTTAGAAAAAGAAATATATTCAGACATTCAAATGTATCAGTGATTGTATTTTACTTATTTACTTTTCTAGTTAGAAAGCTGTCCTGTTTATTAAGAGCCCAAAGGAGTGCATCCTTCAAAGAGACAAACTAAGGTAACCCTGATTGTTTTGTTGACTTTGCTAAAGGCAATGGCCCAAAGCATTAGTAATTAAAACCCATTTAAAATTAAATTAATTTCAGGAGCTTCACAAACCTGTAAATCAGACACATGCAAAATTAATAGCTACAGGTGCACTTTGAAACAAATGGTTTTCAAAGTGAACACAGAGACAACAGAAGGAAGGAGAGTGCAGGAGAGAAAAGGGGGAAATAGGGAGTGAGAGTGAGAAAAGAGAAAGTGCTCCATATTAGCCCGAGAAGCTTGCCTTTGGACCTGTAGCTCACTGTTTCAAAGACAGGATTGCATCACCGAGTAAAGTTTCCAGTTGCTGAAGCATCATTCTCTTTTTTCCCCAAAATGGAGCCAAACTGGACCAAGACATTTGAAAATATTTCTGTGGGTAAACATTAAATTTGTATACACTTCTCAAAAACTGATCAGAGCTCCCACTGACTATAATTTTAACTTCACAGAAATTAAGCAACTACTTTCTGCAGTGAAGTGTTACCCAAGCTTCACATTGATGAACCTTCTATACTCTCTTAAGACACAGGAATTCAGATTACACATGTTGGTGTTTGGGAGAAGAGGTGAATATATCTAAATACTGGCCCAACTCCTATTTGAAAGGGAAATTATGGAAACTGACCAGTCCTGGTGTGAAAAAGAACGTCATCTACAGTCGATTGCAGACAGGGGTCTGAGTCTATCAGTTAGAGGTGGGGCAGGAGTGTCAGAGAACGAAGGGCATGAAAATAAGCTTCTTTTCTAAAGTAAAGTTTCCTTTCTCTACCTACCCCTTTCCTTTACAAAGTATATATTTCTAATCAAGTGAGTGACCCAGTACTGAACATATGATTGCCTAAAAGAAGACATGGACTCTTTACAGAACCCTATTCTTCAAAGATACTTTAGAGCAGGGGTGTCCAACCTTTGGCATCTCTGGGCCACACTAGAAGAGGAAGAGTTGTCTTGGACCACACATTAAATACGCAAGCACTAATGATAACTGATGAACAAAAAAAAGATTTTAAATAAATTCACAATTTTGTGTTGGGCTGCATCATAGCCACCCTGGGCCACAGGTTGGACACCCCTTCTAGAGGCATCCAATCCTACCTCTGGTTTCATGAAGTGAATTCAATGACACCTCCTTGATTGTGATGTTCATTACCTCTCCCCAGCTCCCTTGTAGTTGAGGCAGACAACTCTATTGTCGGAGACTAACTCTTAGAAAATTTTTCTTCTAAATCCTAATTCTGTTCTCTTGAGCAACAAAGGATATAGTTTTGTGCTCCACCGTCTGAATGCAACAGCATGGTGGTGAGGCCTGGAGCTTTGAGGTGACTCAGGTTCATGCCCAAAGGCTAACAGGGATACTTGTGGGGATACAGGTAGGTTAGTCAACCTCTCTAAGTGTTGGTGTCCTTACCTATAAAATTTTCCATAAGCTTTTTGTAAGGATTATTGAAATAATACACTCAGAACAATGCCTAGCATATAATAAATGCTTAGCTAGATTAGCTATTGTGGTGTTAAAGATGTGGATTTTGGAGTCACATGGACCTGAGTTCAAATCCCAGCTCCACTCTTCAGTAGCTGTCTTTAGATTAATTAATTTCTCTGAGTTTCCATTCTCTCATTTTTGACATCTGCTTCACAGGAATTTTGTAATGATTTAATAAAAAAAAAACATTGAAGTGTTTAATACAAAATCTGGCCCTAATTTTTTTATTATTATCATTTCCATCACTGTACACTTAATCAATATTCTCCTTAAAACATGGTACTAGGGACTAATAAAACATCCCCAATGCAGTCAGTAGCAGCAGAAAGGACAGTGTGAAGACTGTGTCCTTTAACCTAAATATGATCCATTTATTAGTGCATTCTAATGTTTTATTTGCCTTTTCTCCTTCTGCCCCTTAGAAATAAGAGTGTGAAAGAGAAAACACAAAATTAGGATCTATTGGTTCTAGCCCACTCACTCAGAGTAAGTCAATAAAAACAATGAATACTGCTCTGGGGTGGGAGGGGGGTGTAGCACAGTGGGGTGGATGGCTGTACAGCCTGCCACTAGATGCAGCTAAATTGTCACTTGCCACTCACTGATAGGGTTTTGATATGAGTCTAGAAGCAATTGATTTATTATGGCCTCTGTGCAGTCAAACCTCCCTGCTAATGATAATCTGCATTTGCAGCCGCTCCCCAGCGTTAGCATCACCGCCTCAGCTCCACCTCAGATCACCAGGCATTAGATTCTCATAGGAGCGCACAGCCTAGATCCCTGCATGCACAGTTCACAGTAGGGTTTGCACTAGTATGAGAATCTAATTCCGCTGCTGATCTGATAGGAGGTGGAGCTCAGGAGGTAATGTGAGTGTTGGGGAGCGGCTGGCTGTCAATACAGATGAAGCTTTACTAGCTCACCTGCTGCTCACCTGCTGCTGTGCGGCCTGGTTCCTAATAAGTCGTGGACTGATACTGGTCTGTGGCCCCCTGGAGGTTTAGGGATTCCTGGGTTACAACATCCTCCTGATATACCAAGGTTGCAGGTTTGATCCCCAGTCAGGGCACATACAAGAAGCAACCAGTGAATGCATAAATAAGTGGAACAACAAATCAATGTTTCTCTCTCTCTCCCTTCCTCTTTCTCTCTCTCTTTAAAAATCAATATACAAAAAAAAAAATTATGTGTACCAAATTAGAATGTTTCCAGTACAGGTAAATCACATGACAGTTCTTTTTAGAGAGAGACATACAGACATACCTGTACTTAAGTCATTTTCCACTCATTAATTGTCCCACAAACACTTGTCAAGTACCTCCAGGCTGCATCAGATAGAGCCCTGCCCTTGTGGGTCTCATGGTCTAGTGGCGTCTGGGACCCAAGGACCTGTTCCATTGTATACAATTTCTCTTAGATGGTCTTAAAATGTCCTCTACGTGATTCATTCTACATATTCATTCCATTCATGTTCCCCAGAAAGGTAAAATGATCTACTGCTTCCAATTCCAGGTGTCAAATTGCAGTGACAAACTATCTCTATCAAGACGACAGCACATAAAGACAAACTGTGTTCCCGGTTCCAACATAAATAGCCAGTGCACAGATCACATAGACTCTGTGTTCATCTACATAGTACAGGCACTACATGAAATAATCTAAAAAGCCCCTTCTGGTCTAGTTCTAAAATATTATAATTACACTATTCTATCATTGGAATGTCCTGTAGCACAAATTATCCAGGCTATATATTTAAGTCACTAGGACGCATCTCTTGGATCAGTCATAGAGGAAAACCTCGGTGAGGGTTCTTTTTAGAACTCTCAAACAAGTATTCAAGAGAAACATCCTAACATTGGTGAAACATCCTAACACAATTCCTAACATCCCCAGATATATGTGAATAGCCTCAGAAAATCGCTTGCAGCACACACTGCTGCTTTTCCCACCAGCTATCTCTCCTACCCTCTCTTATTTCTTCCAAGTTACAGAAACCTATTTCGTTCATATATTCACTTGCCATGTCCTTCAAAGGAGTCTAGGCCCTTACCTGATCCCAGAGGTTAAGTGTGCATGGTCCATGGCCAATTATCATTATTCTAATCCCACTGTCAGTGATTGGTTTAGGAATAGGCAAGTGATTGTAATTCTGGACAATTAGGTATGAGAATGTAACATGAGGGAAAATCATGTAAGTGGCTTCTGGAAAGTTTTTCTTTGCTGTTGAAAAGCCATAGGTGAGAAGAAGCTTCTTCTTTTTTTTACCCTTTTACTCAGCTATGCAAGGTGATGCCTGGAGCTTCTGCAGCCATCTTGTGACCAGAGGAAGACAAATCTAAGTATAAAAGTAAGGTTATTAGCATAGCAGAGCAGAAAAATGGAAAACACCTAGGCCCTTCTTGACATTGTTGAGTTGCTGAGTTAACCAGTCCTGGAACCACTTGCTTCTAGTCTACTTATCTGAGATTTAGTCCTTGTTTAAGACTGTGCCTCTCAAACAATAATGTGTATACACATAACCTGTGTATCTTGTTAAAATATAGCTACTGATTCAGAAGTTCTGGCTGGGGCTGCAGTTTCTGCATTTCTGGCAAGCTCCCAGGTGATGGTGATACCGCTGGTTCTGAGCCCAAACTTTGAGAAAGAAAGGTTTAAGTCATTTTAGATAGATTTCCTGTTATTTGTAGTTGAAATCACATTAAATGATATAATCCTCAACTCTCATCACCTCTTACTTGTTTAATAAAATTCAACTGAGGACCTCAAAATTTTAACATTAATTTCAATTGCCATGGACCCGCAGTACCTGCTTTGACTCAGTTCCACGTGTTTCCGTACCTCACCATCACCTTCTCTTTCTCTTCTACTTTAAATAAGGCATTCACGGGCCCCAGCACCCAGGGTGTGACAAAGGCCTCTGTGAATGCTGGGCACATTTGCCCTGCTCCACCGCAGAAAGCTTGCCAGCACACCTGGCCCAAAGGTGAAGCAGCTGCATGCACCTCCGTTCCTTCCCTGCCACCTCCAGCTCTAAAAAGAAATGCTTGAGCGCTTTTGCAAATCAAAACCTTTTCATCCTGAATTTGGTGATTCACCCTGAATGGCGTCTTCTTGGAAAGTCTGCAATGCACTATTGTGTAATATGGGTAAGATTGGCCTGTCTCATTGACAACACTCTTCTTCTCATGGCTCAGGCTGGGCTGGGGGAGGTGAAAGAGTCACAGTAAAAAGGGTTATTACAAACGGCCTCCCTCCCCAGTGCAGCCACAGCAGTGTACCTGCGTGGGCTGCGCTGTCTGCCCCGTTGCTATTACCACCCTCCTCGTTCATTACATAGCCCTTGGATGAGAATTAGGTTTCAGCAGGTATGAAGATGGTGCTTGTTTTTAACAAGGCAAATTTACCAAGCTTCCATACTAAAAAAAAAAAAGAAAAGAGTGTGGGGGAGGCAGACATTCAAAGGCCATGCCAAATTTGCTTTCCCCCAAAGCAGGGAGAGACAAAGGAACTCTCAAGCATACCTCCCAGACACAAAGAACATGTGTTTACCCTCCAAATTGAAGCAAGTGAACTCAGCTCATTATCCCAGGAACTGGTCACTAATTATATCCAGTTAAAAAAAATACCTACACTCCCATTCAAAAAGTAAAGAATTGTCTTTGTATTTAGGGTCAACTAACATTTCTTTTAGTGCCAGACATCTCTACATTATGAAATCTTATGTATATTATCTTATTTAATCTTTTCAATAAATCTGTCGGGTAAATTTTTGAATTAGTAAGAGAAAAGTCCAGAGTCTTAAGTGTATATATTGAGCCCAAGAGAATTTTATAAGAGGAAAAGATAAAATTGTTCTGGGAAATTATATTAAACAGTTAAAGAGCAATTTTAGAGTGTCACTACTTTGCCCCCAAACAGCTGAAACAGGCCTCTCCTTGGCTCCTGCCTCAGTTGTACAGTCATGCTCTTTGCAGACCGGAGGACTAACGGCCGGGACCTTGGCCTGGGACCTGCCTCCCTGGATCTACAATACAACCCAGGAGTTCACTGCTGGGTCAGGACTGTCCCCATCAGAGCTTGTAACTAGCCACCCAGAAGGCACATCCAGCTCACAGTGACCTTTTGTGTGGCTCTCCAACCTTGCTCATTTGTGTTCATTGCTGGTATTTTAAAATGTAGAAATTTCATGTAAAAATGGATTTTTGAATTTTCCAATGAAATCAGAAGATCCGTCTACACTGGGCAGTGGGACAGTAACTCTCTTCACTGCTGAGCGGCAGGAGCCACTTTTCGTCAGAGAAGGTGGTCCCCTGAAGCTGGCACACTGAAGCTTTCCCTGCTGTCTTTCCAACATGGGGGCTGGTGTCACTACAAAATACAGCAAGTCCTCCCTCAAATAACAGTTTTGTTCAACACAGTCTCCTTATAACATTGATGAGAAGGAAAAATTGATGTACATCCAGGGCCGCTGTCTGTGTAGGGTGGGCATGTTCTCCCCATGGCTGCATGGGTTTTCTCCATGGACTGGTTTCCTCCCACATTCCAAAGATGTGCAGTTAGGTGAGGTGGCGTGTCTGCATTGTCCCAGTCTCGATCTGAGTGAGTGTGAGTGTGGGTGTGGATGCACGCTGCCAAGGAAGGGTGCCCTGTCCACAGTGTCCTGCCTGGTGTCTAGAGCTTCCAGGAGAGGCTCTGCCCACTATGACCCTAAACTGGAGTAAGTGGGTTGGAAACTCATTATCTGACTTGTTTTTATTTACCCTTCTTAAATGTATACCTCATGTTTATTTCAATATTTAATATTAGAAGCATTTTGGGTCTTCATTTAGACGTTTGGTGATATGTTTGTGACCAGAAATTTGCCCTAAGAACATAACTCTTGTTTCTGTCAATTAGCCTAGGGCAAAGTTGATTTCACTAAAAGTCAGCTTCCAAGAACCTATTGATGATGTTAAGTGAGGACTTACGTGTATGTCACTCTACAACAAGGTTCCTCAACCTCAGAATTATAGGCACTTTGGGTCGGCTAATCCCTGATTGTGAAGGGCTGTCCTATACATTGTAGGATGTTTAACGGCTTCCTTGGTCTCTCCTCACTAGATGCCAGTGGTACCGTCCACCCCTTGCAACAACTGAAAACGTCTCCAGACATTGCCAAATGTTCCCTGGGCGGCAAATGTCCTCTAGCTGAGAACCACACCCAGGCCTCTTCACAAATTTAATATACCAGCCAAGTCCCCATCCTCATTAGAATCTGGGTCTCCTACTGACTCCATATAGTCCCTCTTACCACTAATGATAAAAAGCCCACAAATACAGCTCTGGCTGGTGTGTCTCAGTGGATTGAGTTCCAGCCTGTGGACCAAGGGGTCACAGGTCCGATTCCCAGTCAGGGTACATGCCTGGGTTGCAGGCCAGATACCCAGTTGGGGGTTCATGAGAGATAACCACACTTTGATGTTTTTTTTTTAAAAAGTCTACAAATATATGCTGATTTCCTTCAACTTAAGGTTTTGTGTTCCCTTTAAAGTGAGTATCAGTCTGGGTGAGGTAATATATTAACTATCAGTCATTTATATCTTAAGAGTTTCCAGATCCTTTCCCAGGGGCAATTTTTCATAGGGAACAGGATACGGGGAGCATAGTATCACTGTGTCCTAAGGGAATGTTGATAATAAAAAGTAATTTTAAGAAGAAAAGGGAACAGAAAGAGTAACAAACAGGCTACATTACTTTCTTAAGCACCAGCCCAGCAGGCAACCACTTGAAACAAAGCTTTCTGAGGATCACCTGTGCTCATGCTGAACTTGACTGCTTTGAGTAGAATACATTTACACAAGTCCCACCCCCACCCCCTCACCCCCCACCCCCCCACCGCATTGCTCAATAACACACCTCATCAAATCCTGATGAAATCTAGGTGCAATCATATTCTTGTTTTAACTAGTTATTCTGGCAATGGGGTCTTTCTCAGAACTCTATTCCTCATATTGGCAACATAACTAACAAAAACACACCCATTTGCCAGCTCCCCTCACTGTTTGCCCTAATTAGAAGGGATGCTGGTGCCTCTTTTAAAACAGCAATAGAAGGCAAGGGGCTGCTGCAGGGAGAGTGACCCACTGCAGGGTCAATTGCTCCAAGTGTCCTCTTAGTTAGGACGGCAGGATCTGGAGAAGGGCTTTCGCATGATGGGATCTGAGGAGAGATCCCATCATTGGGAGAACTTTGTGGTTAAACAAATCTAACTTTATAAATCATTTATAACTGAGCGACCACAAGAACCTCATGCACCAAAATCTATGGAGTATGACTAAAGCAGCACCCAAAGGAAATGTACAGAGACTTAGACAACACTAGAGATCAAGAGGACTGAAAATTAATTAATAAACTCAAAACCTGGAAACAATACATAATTTTTTAAATAGAAGAAATTGATGAGAAGAAAAGCAGATGTTAATAAAAATAAGAATCAGTAAAATAAATTTTTTGACAACTATGATAAAGAAAGAGATCAGACTTCTGGTCAAGATGGAGACATAGGTAGACACACTTCATGTCCTCACACAACCATAAAGACAATTACAGCCAGATCTCAAGAAAAAAACACCCAGAACCATCAGAAAATTGAGCTGTATGGAAGTCCAACAACCAAGGATTTAAAGAAGCCACATTCATCCAGATGGGTAGGAGGGGTGGAGTTGCAGAGACAGGGTGGAGAGGTGGTGTGGTAGAGAGAGGTGGCGGCAGCAGTGGAATGGCCAGTACCACATTCATGTATGGTGGATAAAAATCGGAAGGGGTATGTGGGGAGCAAGTGATCCCAGTCCCAGGCCAGACCACACAGCCTCGGGTCCCAGCAACTGGAAGATAAATCCCTATTACCTCTGGCTGTAAAAATCAGTGGGGGTTGGGGTAGCAGAAGAAAGTGCTGGATTTTCACTGCTTAAAGGGCCCACGTGGACTTAGAAGGTACCCAAACCCAGCCACTCTGGGTTTCATCATCAGGGTAGCAGCTGAAAGGGCACCAGTCACATACAGGAAGTAGACGAAGTGACTGGAACAGGGCAAGTGCCAGGTAAACCTTCAGAAGTTAGGCAGCAGCATTGTCCCCTCTCTGAGTCCTCCCCCCCCCCCGGCCCCCCCCCCCACAGAGCCATAGCAGTGAAGCTGGTTAACCTGCTCTGGCAATTACCTATGGTTCTGCCCTACACAATATACAGGTGCCTTTTCTACATAGGCTACACTACTAAGAGAGTGAAAGCAGCTCTACCTAATACACAGAAACAAATACAAAGAGGCTGCTAAACTGAGGAGACAAAGGAATATGGACCAAATGAAAGAACAGAACAAAACCCGAGAAAAAGAACTAAACAAAATAGAGACAGCCAACCTATCAGATACAAAGTTCAAGACGCTGGTGATCAGGATGCTCAGACAACTCACTGTGTACGCCAAAAACATAAAGGAAGAAATGAAGGTTACACTAAATGAAATAAAGAAAAATCCACAGGGAACCAACAGTAAAGGTTAGGAAGCTGGGATTCAAATCAACAATTTGGAACATAAGGAAGAAATAAACATTCAACCAGAACAGAAAGAAGAAACAAGAATTCAAAAAAACAAGGATAGACTTGGGAACCTCTGGGACATCTCCAAACAGGCCAACATCCAAATCATAGGGATGCCAGAAGGAGAAGAGGAAGAGCAAGAAATTGAAAACATATTTGAAAAAATAATGAGAGAAAACTTCCCTAATTTGGCAAAGGAAATATACATACAAGTCCAGGAAGCACAGAGAGTCCCAAACAAATTGGGCCCAAAGAGGACCACACCAAGACACATCAGAATTAAAATGTCAAAGGTTAAAGATAAAGAGAGATTCTTAAAAGCAGCAAGAGAAAAGCAGAGAGTTACCTACAAAGGAGTTCCCATAAGACTATCAGCTGATTTCTCAAAAGAAACTTTGCAGGCAAGAAGGGACTTGCATGAAGGATTCAAAGTGTTGAAAAGCAAAGACATACAACCTAGATTATTCTACACAGAAAAGCTATCATTTAGAATGGAAGGGCAGATAAAGTGCTTCCCAGACAAGGTAAAGCTAAAGGAGTCCATTATCACCAAGACATTATTACATGAAATGTTAAAGGGACTTTTTTTTTTTTAATAAAAAGATCACAACCATGAATATTATGCCCTGGCTGGTGTGGCTCAGTGGATTGAGTGCTGGCCTGTGAACCAAAGGATCCCAGGTCGGATTCCCAGTCAGGGCGCATGCCTGGGTTGCCAGCCAGGTCCCCAGTAGGGGGCATATGAGAGGCAACCACATATTGATGTTTCTCTCCCTCTGTTTCTCCCTCCCATCCCCTCTGTCTAAAAATAAATTTAAAAACATATTTTTAAAAAACCATGAACATTAAATAGCCAACAAATTCACAACTATCAAAAAATGAATCAAAAATAAAAAATAAAAATTTAACAAAACAAACTAAGCAAACAACCAGAACAGGAACAGAATCACAGAAATGGAGATCATTTGGAGGGTTATCAGCTGGAAGGAGTGGGGGAAGAAGAGGAAGTGGTGCAGGGATTAAGAAGCATAATTGGTAGAAACAAAATAGACAGGGGCATGTTAAGAATAGCATAGGAAATGGAGAAGAAGTCAAAGAAATTATATGCATGACTGATGGTCATGAACTAAGGGCAGAATTGCTAGAGGAAAGGAGAGTACCAGGTGGACAGGGGCATAGGGAGGAAAATGGGACAACTGTAATGGCATAAGCAATAAAATATACTTTAAAAAGGGGAGCTCTATGTCATAAAGTATGAAAAGGGCACATGAGTATATTCAAAAGTCTAAGACATAAGAAATCCTATCTGTTCTGTACAAGTCGAACCCAACCTGAGACATTTTGCTTATGTCTTTACAAAAGAGACAAGCGATTCTCCCATGATACTGCATGCATATCTCTATTACACTGTATTACCATATCTATTCTTTCATTCATCTGACCCACTAGCCCCAGAACTCTTTCATGGAAGGGACTCTGTCTTATTTATTTCTGTACCCGAGAAGTAGGCATGCCTGACATACAAGTTAGTGCACACTAAATATTTGATACGTGATGAATTCAAAGAAGAATTACAGGCTGATGAAAGGACTGAAATTTTGTGAGGAGGGATGCTTGAAGGAAACGGGAATATCTGATCTTCAAAACAGGCAGTTACAGAACACACCATAGCTGCCTTCAAAAGTGCGAAGGGATATCAGGAGGAAGAAGGATTAGGTTTTTCTGAATAGACCCACAAAATAGAACTTCCACCCATGGACACAATGGAAACAGGTAAGATTCAAGTGGCAGAAGAACCAACCGGATTATTTGATTTATAAAATACCTTCCTTCCCAGAATTTTGCTATTTAACTTGGTTAAAAGTAAGAAGTACGCCTGAATTATTTTAATTTAATGGTAAATCTCCCTGCCTTTTTCCCCATACACCACTCCCCATCTTACCCCCAAACCGCTGATGGACAGTCCAGGACCCTAACACAGGGGATGGTCAAGAGCTGTTTGGCCAGCTTCAAGTTATAACCATGCACATACTCCTTCCTACGTCTCTGTCAGATTTCCAGTCTGGAAATAAACCTCATCAGGTTGGTTCGAAGCCTAATTCTAGCAAGGCTAAATGTTCCACTGAGCTGCCTGCCAGACGCTGCTAGTATCAACATTCTGTTCTTCGCTCTGAATTGCAGTTTAAAATCAATCGGGCTTTTTCCCAAATAGCATGGCCACCTGTTTAAACCCTCATTTCCTCTATGCCCAGCATGAACACATATCTCCAAAAATTTGAATTAATGATTTTTCTTTATCAGCTTCATTAAATGTGAGGATTATACTGACTTTTTCACCTGATCATAGCTCACCAGCTACCTGCAAGGGTTTTGTTCTTCAAGCAAACAAACTCTTGATATGCTCAACTATAGTTATATTTTCCAATGAATACCACTTTCAGACAAGAAATGAAATTGAAAATTGCATCTGATATTTGTAATTACTTAGGTCTCTACCCGCAGTGAATTGGTTTCACACTTAGAGGAAATGCAAATTACTTTAAATCCAGGTGGAGGAGTATTCTCAGAGGGCTTTATTGAAAATTCTACAGCACAACAAACCTAGAATTAGTAAGAGGAAGAAAGCTGCAAAATTATTACTTGCTCAAATTTAAGATATTGCTGTTTTTTTCCATATACAATATGCTGTAAATATATACAAATGTGTAATACACACTCCTTATCTAGAACAGCATGGCTGGCCCCTGCCACACACTTCTCAGACTGTTTTCCTGGAATACCAATTCTGCTGGCACATCCATTCCTTCCCTCCCCACCTGATTCCTCACAATGCCAAAGCTTTGGGGAGTACATGAAATATGCAACAAATGTGTCTGTCAACCCTCTTAGTTCACTGAAAACCCAAAATCACTAGAATAAAAGTTAGTTAATAGAAACTTATGTTTAATGAGCCAACTCAAAAAACAGCATATAAAGCTGATATTCCCATGTCACCAAACTTCCAACTGTGATTCAGTTGAAGAAATGGCAGGTCTTGCATTGACTTCTCCTTATGTATGTTCCTTGATGCAGAGCCCTTTATTCCCCCCAGGGTTTTGTAATGAGCATCACGAACATTCCCTACAGAGATTACAGGCAATTCCATAGCGTGTCTCAATTTTTGTACTTTGTGACTGGAATTATTTGGAAGGGTGCCGTTCACTCTTCATAGTCTTAATGAAGGGGAAAATGGGAGAAGGCATTGTTTTCTTTTGGGGATGTTCTATTTTCCTTTTGCATGCATAATGATTTTTTTAATCTATTTCTTGTTTGCAAGTTTTTGATTTGTAGAGTGCTCTCGTTTCCCTTGGAATTTGTGTTTTTAATCACTCCACTGGATACAGAAACAAACACAGTTTTCCAGACTAGCTGCTACATCATATCATTGTTTTGCTAATGGCAACTCTTGGACCCAGTGTGAGATACGTAGATTTACTGATAGGGAAATGATAGGTGGAGAGAGAGAGAAAAGAAGATGATAGAAGATAGACATAAATGATAGATAGATGATAGATAATCACGTAACCCCCCCCCCCCCCGCATATTAAAGCCCTCAAAAGCTTAAGATTCCCTAAAAATTTGCCTGCCAGGAAAAAAATTAACTATATGTGAGTGGTTGGCGCTTTCATCAGGAAATAACCATAGTGTACACGTGACATTCCTTTCTGCTGTCCAACATCTGAATCTCTTTCCTAGATATAGACAACTTCACTATATGAATTTTTATGGGAGGCAGAGCACACCTCCTCCTACACAAAAAGGCCATTTTTCTGCCACCTCCACCAAACCGGCTGTTGTTCATGATCACGCCACCAAATCTCAGACAGTCAGACGCCAACATCCAACACCCGGGGCCCGGCGGCCGTGACAGAAGGACGCAGGAACAGTGGAGAACGTGTGCCACCAACAGTGTCCCATGGCACTGTGGTAGCTCAGGCAGAGCCGGCGGGGCTTGCGCTGCCCAACAGAGGGAGCAGCGTTGTCCTCACCAGGACACTTCCTGTGTTCCTGCCCAGACTACCAAGCAGAGCTATCTAGTATTACTGGAAGTTCTGTGAGATAACCAATACCACTTTCTTTTCATTTTCTAGTATTTTTTTCTTTACTGTAAAGACTTATCAATGCAATGCATGTGCAGAGTTTAAAAATTAAATAGATAGAAAACATTTATGAAGAAAAACAACTGTCCCCTGCTTGCTGTCTCAGCCCCTCACGCCCTCCAGCCCACCAGAGGCATCACTTTTACCTTCTTGTCTATTTGTTCTGGAGTTTATCTCCATGTTCTTCAATAATGCGTGCACCCTGTGAGTCCTTGATTCATCAGTGTCAGACATTGTCTATTGACTTCCTCTTATGCTAGATGATGAGTTCCTTTGCTCCACTTTCCCTCACCCAATCCTCCAAACACAGTCATAGAACAATTTTATTTAACCCCACAGAAAGTATTAGCATTATAAGGTGTAGAGAAAGGCAATGTAGTACATCCTGATGATTTTTTCCTATCCCATTAATTTTTG
This sequence comes from Desmodus rotundus, assembly GCF_022682495.2. Taxonomy (NCBI): domain Eukaryota; kingdom Metazoa; phylum Chordata; class Mammalia; order Chiroptera; family Phyllostomidae; genus Desmodus; species Desmodus rotundus. Next base: position 73,861,456 of record NC_071389.1, on the reverse strand, counting down.
TCACACTTTTTTTAGAGTTGCACAGTTTTCTACATAGCAATCATTGATATATTTTCCAAATGCTTGATTGTGCAAAAATTTCAGTAGTTTGTTTCAAGATTGCCCTCTATTTTTCCTGGGGATCCAATGTTTACCTGGCTGCTCTCCAGTTGGATCCTTTCTTCGGGTGTTTGCAGGTCCATTGGCAGTCTGTTCATAGAGCAAGGGCCTAAAACCAATGGGGAATCCAGTGTGTGTGGGAGGGCCCACACTCTCATAGGTTTCTCTTTAGAGTGAAAGTGGGGTGGGGTGCAGAAGGAAAGACCATTGTACCCTGGTGAACTCCCAAGTCCATGGAAGTTCTTTCTTGGGGCTGGCCAATGTCTTCAGAATATTTCCTACCAATCTCCTTTCCTGCAGTATAATCCTGGCTGCTGAGTCTCAGGGAGAGTAGCAAGGCATCCAACCAGGGCCAGCTGCTTGAATTGCAGGGCTCAGTGTCAAGTGAAAATGTGGGCCCCTTATTTCAAAAGCAGGAAAAATGCCATTAAATTTACTAAAATGTAAATCTTTTTTTAAGTTCTGCAATCTCTCTCTTGATTTGTCATGGTGTTTTTCAGTTGCTATTTAAATTTCTAAGTAAAAACAAATTAAAATTTTACATCATTAGCATGAATTTCACTGTTCATCTTTATATTATACAATGCCAGTTTTAAAATGCAAATATAAGAACATTTAATTCTTAAGCGGAATCACTGAATTACATAATTTTTTCATACCTTGTATCAATAGTTGCATATACATTTCATTCTTACCAAAGTAATGGAAATGCTGCACATAAAAAATTGTTTTCATTTTACTTTTTTAAATTCTCACATGAACATATTTAGAGAAAGAGGAAATATTGATGTGAGAGAGAAACACGCCATGTCCACCTTGTTCGCACCCAGAATGGGGATCAAACCCACAACCGGTGTAGGTGCCCTGACTAGAATCAAACTTGCAACCTTTTGGCATATGGGACAATGCTCCAACCAATTGAGCCTCCTGGTCAGGACTCATTTTACTTCTTCTTCTTCTATTTTTTTTCCAGTTTAGTCTTTTTCAAACTATTATTGTAATTTTCTTTCCTTTCTTCCCCATCCCATGTACAACTATAAGAGTACTTTTTGGGGGGGTGGGGGGAGGGGTAGAAATCTCTCCTTTTCTTTTTTAAAATATATTTTATTAATTATTCTATTATAGTTGCCCCAATTTTCCCCCTTTGCCCTCCTCCACCCAGTACCCCCTACTCACTCAGGTAATCCTCACATCATTGCTCATGTCCAAGGATCATGCATAGGTTCTTTGGTTACTCCATTTCCTATACTGTACTTTATATCCCCATGGCTATTCTGTAACTACCTATTGGTACTTCTTAATCCCATCACCTTTTCACCCATTCCTCTATTCCCCCATCCCATCTGACAAACATTAAAACACTCCCTATCCATGATTCTGTCTCTGTTCTTCTTATTTGCTTACTTTGTTTTTTTAGATTCAATTCTTGATAGATATGTATTTATTGCCATTTTATTGTTTATAGTTTTGATCTTCTTTTTCATTAATAAGTCCCTTTAACATTTTATATAATAATGTTTGGTGATAATGAACTCCTTTAATTTTTTTGTCTGGGAATCTCTTTATCTGCCCTTTGATTCTAAATAATATCTTTGCTGGGGAGAGCAATCTTGGCTATAGGTCCCTGCTTTTCACGACTTTAAATATTTCTTGCCAATCCCTTCTAGCCTACAAAATTTCTTTTGAAAGAACAGCTGACAGTCTTATGGGAATTCTGCTCTAGGTACTAATTGCTTTCCTCTTGCTGCTTTTAAGAGTCTCTCTTTATCTTTAACCTTTGTCATTTTAATTATGATGTGTCTTGGAGTGGGCTTCTTTGCATCATCTTGTTTGGCTTTCACTGTGCTTCCTGGAGTTGCATGTCTGTTTCCTTCACCAAATTAGATAATTTTTTTTTCATTATTTTTTGAAATAGATTTCCAATTTCTTGCTCTTTCTCTCCTCCTTCTGGCACCCCTATTATGTGAATGCTGGAACACTTGAAGTTGTCCTAGAGGCTGCTTACACTATCCTTGTTTTTTTAGATTCTTTTTTCTTTTTGCTCTGATTACTTGGTTTTTGTTTCCTTATGTTCCAAATCATTGATTTGATTCTTGGCTTCATCCACTCTACTATTGTTTCCCTGTAAATTGTTCTTTATTTCAATTAGTATATCCTTTGTTTCTGACAGGATCTATTATATGCTGTTGAGATCCTCACTAAGTTTCTTTAGCATCCTTATAACCAGTATTTTTTTAATTTATTTTATTTAAGATTTTTATTTACTTTTAGAGAGGGGGAGGGAGGAAGAAAGAGAGGGAGAGAAACATCAATGTTTGTTTGCCTCTCACATGTCCCCCACTGGGGACCAAGACTGCAACCCAGGCATGTGACCTAGACTGGGAATCGAACCAGTGACCCACTGATTCATAGGCCAGCACTCAATCCACTGAGCCACACCAGCCAGGGGTACAACCAGTGTTTTGAACTCTGCATCTGATAGATTGCTTATCTCCCTTTTGTATAGTTCTTTTTCTGGAGTTTTGATCTGTTCTTTCATTTGGGCCATGTTTCTTTGTGTTCTCATTTTGGCAGCCTCCCTGTGTTTGTTTCTGTGTGTTAGGTAAAGCTGCTATGATTCCCTGTCTTGGTAGTGTGGCCTAATGTCATAGGTGTCCTATGGGTTCCAGTGGCACAGCCTCTCTTATCATGCTGGGCCCTTGAGGTGAACCTTTCATGTGGGCTGAATATACCCTCCTCTTGCATTTGAGCCTTGATTGCTGTTGGCAGATCAATGAGAGGGATTTACCTAGGGCATCAGTTGCAAGGACTGACTGTGACCATTTACCACCAACCTCTGCCCTCCATGGAGAATCAACTGTGTGGGGGTAGTGTGGTGGAGCTCTGATGTGACTCTGGGGTTTCCCAGGTGGTGCAGCCCATGGTCAGCCCCCACCCGTGTTATGCCCAGGGCCACCCTGCCTGGTCTATAAAGCAATCTGAGGTGGCTGCTACTTGTGCTGGGTTTGGAGATTCCCAGGTAAAGCCAACCTGTGAATCTGGGTTGACTACTGCTAGTGCTGGGCCTGGGGCCACTTAGCAAAAGGTATGGGGGGGCTGAAGGCTCACAGAGGCCAGCTATTTCATATTTGAGAGGATTTAGGAAGTTGTGAAGCATGAGCCAAGACCAGCCATTCATATGGAAAAGCACCTTGGGTGGGTCCATAAGTTGGGTGGGTCAGCGTCTCAGGGGATCTCCAGGGCAGAGCAAACAGTGTTAACCAGGTTGATGGAGTCTCAGGTATGGCACCAGCCTTTTGGCCCTGTGGCTCTGTGGCTCTGTGGGGTGAGTGTTCAAAAAATGGACAATGGCCTCTGCTAGACAATTCAGTTTCTCCCTGTATGCCACTGGTGCTTTTCAATCTGCTACCCCAATCCTAGAGCTCAGAGGGAGTAAGTCTGTGTAAGTGTGTGTGGGTTCCTTAAGAGGAACTGCTTGGGACTGTAGAACTTTCTTCCACTGACTCAATCCCTGTTGGGTTTTGCAGCCAGAAGTTATTAGGACTTATCTTTCTGGCATGAAAACCCTGGGCTGTGTGGCCTGGTGTGGGGTTGGGCCTCCTCACTCCTGAGATATCCCTCCCCAATTTTTATCCACCACACGTGGATGTGGGACCAGCCTGTTCCACATATCCACCTCACCTACCAGTCTGGTGGATGTGGTTTCTTTAATTCATAGTTGTCAGACTTCCATTCAACCAGATTTCTGATGGTTCTAGAGTTTTGCTGTAATTTTGATGTGATTGTCATCATTTTACTTCTTGATAGGCACACATTCTACCAATATTCTCTGCCTTCAGTTTACTGATGAGTAACTTAGAACTGAAAAGAAAAGAACTATGAGTTTCCCTATCTTTCCCTTTCCTTCTATGTCTGCATTTTCACTATAGATGGTTAGGCTAATACAGGAAAGTAAGGGGAATAAGAAAGTATATGATAGGGTTTCTTGGTGGTCGTGTTTCTTAGATTGCAACTGAATTTTTTCTGTATTTGAAAGTTCTGACTTGAACAGACAGCATGGTGCTTCAGCAAACTCACTTAGAGACTTAACATGCTTACCTGATACTCACTTTGAGTCTTGTTAAACTACCACACATCCTCTGGAACTCTGTGCTCATGGAGCATCACAAACCTATTCTTGAATGGGCAGCAAGGAACAGTGGACACACACATTATGTGTGTCTCCTCTGCTCACACTCACACTCCATCATCCTATTGAACTTCACGTACAAAACACAGGTTCAAATATAAAATTACCAAGAATTTCAAGATGGCAACAGAGAAGCATTAAGTCAAACAAGGACCCTTCTGAGCCCTGGCCTATGTCTCTGACACTAACCCTGTGTCCTATGCATTGCTATGTAGACTTTCCTTCAAAATCCTTTTTCCTATCCATTGCCTCACCCTCACATACACTGATGCTTGATTTTTCTGAGTTGCAATCTGTCCAATTAATTTTTTTCACAGAACAATCTGTTCCATGTTTCAGAACGATACCTTTAACATACAACAGATCCGTAAGGTACGTGGGGAGCAGGTCCTGGATTGCTGAGGGTCTCGGTGGGACAAACATGAATAGAGAGTTGGGTAGGTTTCTATAGCCTGGGTGGGGCCAATGTGGTGGGTAGCGAAGTGGAAAGAAAAGGGTATGAAACACCAGACCAGTTAATATTCATCAAGGCTTAGAAAAATATTATAGACATGCCAATTTCTTTATTTAACTGAAGATTATTGTTTCCATTCATGACTATTTCACACCTTAAAAATATCTTTGTTAAGTCCGACATTGTGAAAATGTGAGATTTTCCCAGTTTTGTTTTGTTTTTGTTTTTGGAGTGATGGGAAATACTGGATTTTGGAGTTTACAGTCCTGGCATTAACCCCTGGTTCCAGGGCTACCCAAGTGTGTCTATAGATAAATTATTCCGTCCCATTGGAGTTTGCTCTTCTCTTCTAAAGATAATGAACATGAAACATCTAATCTCACACTATGATTTCAAAGATAAAATGAAAGCAAAAATTTATAATATAATGACTAACACATTCTTGACGCATAATGAATATTAGTTTCCAGACTCACTTTTGATAACATAAATGCTCTTATATCATCTCTCAACATCATCTCTTATGATGATATTTAAGAGAACTACATATTAAGTGAAGAATGATAGGGGGCAACACATATTTCTTATTCTCCATGGATGATGAATAATAGATGACATGTAAACACACAAATTTCCTTATTATATTAGTCACTTTACACTTATATGTGGAGTAAAATAATAATATATAGCTGGCTTTCATTTACACATGTGTGCATATAAACTTGATTGGATTTGAACAATAAATGATTTTTTTTATGAGTTTTTTTTAAAAAGATACTATTACTGTTTCTAATTGGATATTTCTAACTGTTTATGTCTAGCATTCAGAAGTTATACACTTTCTTATTTTAAGTTATGTTCCAAGGGTCCTTAAAGTGTTTATGTTGATGTTGCTGTTTGCAGCTACCCCATCTCAGGTCCTAAACAATGGTTACGTGAGGCCATGTAGTCCATCTGCGACCCACGTCCACAATGGGTACCATAAGCATGGCTTCAGCGTTGGTATGCTGGAGGCCCCCCAGATCCTCCCTTTCAGCAACCATGTTTTGCGTTGTTAACATTAATGACTATGATTGCCAGGGATGCTAAAGAAACTAACCTCAAGGACCTGCATGTGTATATGTGATTGGTTTCAGGTTCATAATCAAGTAAAGAATTGAAGCAACATAGGTGTCAGACTTTCAGTTTGACCAGAAGAATAAGTCCTTGTGGGACTATCATGATTTTACCTGCATATTCAATACAATGTAAAATGGTAAAGAAGGTAACAAACGAACAACATAAGCCAGTGCATGATTAAGTGCCAAGTATTTGATAGCGAGAGTAGGGATATTAGGTCATTGTTCTCAGTGTGGAGCTAAGAGAGGAAGGTGGGAAATTGGCTAGAAAAAGAAGCTAAAACAAAATCACTACTCAGTTGGGAGACTGTCCACGTTGTACCATGGGAAAGCCTTAATGATTCTCAAAGTTGAGTAATCTTGTAATACATATTCTTTATGCACAAGGAATTTTAGTTTTGTGCCTTGCATTTGGTATTATGAAAATCTCTTATGAGAAATGATGGCTTAAAGTGCAAAGAATAAGTAGAATGGAAATACTTGACTCTCACTGGAAAACATGAGAAAGTTCATTCTGCTCTTGTCCATCCCCATCTGCTCTGCAGGAAAATAAATTTCCTTGCTATTGCTACTAAGTGTCTTCAAAGCAATTTGTGAAAGGGAGAGGAAAACTTTCCAGATGCTCCAGAGCTTCAGAAGGCAGTAAGGAAATGTATATCATGCCCTGCCAGGAAAACAGGACATTAAGTAAAAGTCTAAACAGGAAAGATTCCAGCTAGGATGACCCATGACACCATGAAGCAAATTAGAATCTTTCTGTTTAATTTTGACAATGGGAATAATCTAGAGTTTGCCAGTGCTTGCCTGTGAAATCATTACCATCTTTCAATATATTCTTGGATCCAAGACTCCCTTAATAGTAGATGGAGTAAGCGATCAACTATGAGTTTGAGACAACTGGAAATGTTTCCCATACCACTTGTAACTGCAATTCTATCACTGGAAATTCCTATCTTTGGATTTAGCTCTTCAGCAAGAGATAACAGTAAAACTTTAATGCTATCTAGAGGGCTATCCAATGTTGGTATTGGCTAACATTCAGAGGAGACTGCCCTCCTCTCGTTCTTTAACTGAGAGGAGAAATTAAAATAAGTCTCCACGTTGACTGAGAACCAGAAGAACAAAAGGCTCCAAAGGCAAACAAGTGAGGATGATCAAGAAAACCATGCCTCTCCTTCACCATACTCTGGAAGTGACCAGGCACGGACCTCCCTTTAAAAAAAGGAGACGTAGACTCGCTTCCCTTGTAGCAGTTAAGCTTACTTGCAGGTATTTCCTGCAGACATCTGGCTTAACAATAACTCCATTTCACTAAGAAACTATCCGACAGTCCTGCCGTAGCCATTCACTGCACGGGGTAATAACGGGGCCACAGAGAAACTCCTGCCTAAAATGGCAGAGATCGTCGGAAGCAAAAACACTACGGAATTCCCAATCCGTTGAGCAAGAATCTCCCCTGAGTAGATGAAGTTGTTAGAATACTTTCAAATTCTGTTACTGGCCTTTGCTTTTCAAAAAGCTTTCTCGGCACACCAGTTTACAAGGAAATACGGCTCCCATTGTGTATGTGCATACAGCAGTGTGGGGAATAGTCTTGCTTTTAATTTCTTCATTATAAACAACAGCAGCCGTGCCTACTTCAGTGAGAAGCAACACCACCCTTTTGTTCACTCTGGATTGTCTACTGTCGGCAGTTGAGTGATTTTTCTTTTAAAGGCCTAGCACAGACCGTCTTGTATTTGACTCACTGGAACTGACAGTATTTTCTTTGGTTGAGGACCAAATGGAAAACTATGCTTGGTTTCTGAGACACAAGAGCTCTATTTTGAGAGGGAATCAGACACCGAAGGACTTAACTAGTTCTCAGGCAATCCTGAGTGAGATAAGCCTTTTCTTAAATTTCCAATTACAGCCAAAACTAAACTTGTCTAAGGTTTAAGTCAGTGTGAAATGTGTGAGGTACCTCTTCCCTCCAGCAGCCTTGTCACTCGGTAAGGTAAAAACAGGAAGACTAAGTGTGTAACTGCCTCTTAGAAAATATTCAAGAAAATCAGGAGAGCAGTAGATGTCAAATATAGAGAAAGTGAAGGGAATTAGGATTCTTACGGTAGAAAAAAAAGGTAAATAAGAATTTAATTCTTAGGTTCCTTACATATGAAAACAACGACAACAATAACAATCTTATGATTTAAAAAAATACCCATGAGCATATGGGGCAGAGTATTCCCAAGCCCTGGGAAGCAGCTCAGGAAAGGCGATGTGAACGGCCTGGGTAATACGACGATGGTTGGGAATAGGTGGTTGTTACATCTTGGTGGGCACTCCCCCCCAAAAAAAATTAACAAACAAACAATAACAGCCAATGAGGCATTAATCTTTGATTATGTAAGAAATAAATATTTGCAGGATGCCATCTGATTTTCTGTAATAAGGACAGAACAAAAATTACTACATCTAAAATGCTGTCATATAATAAAATAATGCAATGAGGAAAATGTAACTAGAAACTAAATCAGGACTCATCATATCTCTCTTTCAACCGAGGTACCAATATTCTAGGTATCAGATACGCAAAAGAATTGGAAACAGCCCTGGTCTGGTGGCTCAGTTGGTAGGAACGTTGTCCCATGCACCAAAAGTTTGTGGGTCCGATCCCCAGTCAGGGCACATTCAGGAGGCAACCAATCGATGTTTGTCCCTAACATCAATGTTCTTCTCTCTCTCTCTCTCCTTCCGTCCCTCTCTGAAGTCAATAAATACGTCCTCAGGTGAGGATTAAAAAAAAATAATATAAAACAGATCCCACATGCAGTTTACAAAAAGAATTTCTCAGAATTGATTATGTAACTCCTGAGCCCACTCAATTATTTTGAGAATATAATAAAAATGGACACAGGGGAGACAGAGAAATAGTAAAGAGATTGTGTGGAGATGGCAGTTGTTATGCCTTGAGTGTGCCTGCCCAAAAAGGAGGGGGGTGGGAGGGAGCCTCACCTCTGACATCTCCACCTAGATGGGCAGCTTCCAGAGGACCAGTTGATTATCTGGAAATGGGTTAGGCTCAGTCCGGAGATACAGAGGACTGGTTCCTGCCTCAGCACTGAGAAAGGTGAAACGGTCTGAGGAAGGAGGATTGAGGAGATAATGCAATTGGCCTGCATTCTCCAGCGAGGGATATGTAAATTTTCCCTGTGGAGCAGATGTGAGAGCTTGCATTGTCCTGCACACTGAGGTAGAGTCTGGGGCGGCACAAAGAGCAAGATGCCAGTGATTAAAACCACCAGAACTGCATCCTGACTTCTCTATGGTTATGAAGCTTAGAGGAAAGACATCTTGGCTTTGAAAATGAAAACAAAAGTGAAAGATTAAAAGTAAGACTTTAAAAAGAAGGAAATAACTTGATCTTAAAAGAGCAAGAGGAAGAAAAATCGGTTATAAAGTTTAATGTAAGGTTCTATACTACTGACAGAAAGAGAAATTAAGAGTTTTGAGGCAAAACCAGCTGTCAGACAGTTAGAAAATATGATGGAGCTCTTGAGAAAAGAGAATCTCCTGGAACAGATGGGTGCACCTCTGAGCTTTATAAAGCATTAACTAGCTGTTTAAATAAGTCCTTAGCAGATGTTTTCAATGTAATTTTGGAGGTGAAATGAAAAAAAACAAAGTCCAAGGCGCAAGGGGAATTGATATCACACAAAACAGACATCTTGAATTCAGAGTGCGAGTTACTGTAAAAAGTTTTTCTTATTTTTTTAAGACTAGCCAAAGTATTAGTGAAATTGAAGCACATTACCAAAACCTGCAATTAAATTAATGCATACAGGCTGTTACACAACTTCGCTTTTTCGAAGGACCTACATTAAGAGATTCTAACATTTTCTAGCAATGTTAGATGCAAATATCTTACCCCCTCCCCAGCTTTTGATTGATAAATATTAAAAACCTACAGAAAAAAATGAAAAGATAAAAGGCTTACCTAAGTGTTTGGTTTTGCTAACCAAAAGATATCCGAGGAGGATTTTCACTTTTACAAAACAAGACAAAAAGCCGGAGTATCATTCAGCATTTGTCTTGCAGTGAGCTGTTACAGAGGCAGCAGGCACCCTGAGCAGTGAGCCCGCACCGCAGGACTCCTTCCCAGGGAACCCCACCCAGCATCTCAGCATCAAGTCCCCATGGCTTTGAACTTTGTCTGCGGATATCTGTGCTTTATTGCCACTCATTCTGCACATCCATCAGCAAGATGTGTCCAAAGGTAATTGATTACTTCTTTGCTACAGGCCATTTCAGCTTACAAAAGTGTTCATAGAAACACTCTATTTTGGATAGCGAGGGAAACCTGTATTGCAGTATTTGCCTTTAAAAAGTAGAGCCATTTTTAAAGGAAAGAACAGTTTAGAGTGGGAGCTACATAATATATATAGCTATTCATATGAGACGAAAAAGCTGAGCAAACATCCATCTCTGTACTGCTATATGTATGAGGTATATTTTTGTAATAGTACACTGTTTATAATGACTATATTCATTAAGAAAAAGATAATTCACAAAGGGAGAAAGGAAAAGATGCTCACAGGTCTGTGTTAAATGTATTGATACTCAATACTGTGTTAAAACACACTTTTTAAAAAATGAGTTCAGTATATTGCACTGAAGATAAAGGGGGCAGTGAGTTCTCTAGTAAGATGGCTCACATGCCTACATACTTAAGATCAGCAAACATTTATCAAGTGCTGTAGGTGCCAGGGAGTGGCCGAAGTGATGCAGAGGAGAGATAAATAACACCCAGTCCCACTGTCCAAGAGTGGCTGCTGTTCTCACCTACTATCTGACTTTACACACTAGTGCTCCACATACCCACACCTTTAGCCACCAACCAGCAGGGCTCGTGGAGGGGGGTTGAAGGTGGGGAGCTAGAGAGGTGAAATGGAGTACCTGTGAAGACTCAGACTTCACAGGAGAGAGGCTGGAGTGGAAAATGTGGAAGACCATCATGCCACAGGGGTAGAGACCCATATACCCATGACTCAGCCCATTCATTACAGTGCCATGACCACGTGTCATCACTTAGGGAGGGGAGCGGAGGCATGGGGAGAGGGGAGGGAGCAGAGCATCTGTGCCTGTAAAATATAGGCATATGTACTGAAAAGTGAAGTGAAATAATCCAAGGAAGAAAAACATAACAATGTAAGGATAAAAGAAAGAATTAACCTATTTAAAGTGTCCTTTTCACAAAATTTGCATCATACAAGGAGATATTAAATCCTGCATAGCAGCTTAGAACTTGGGGTTCTTTGCCTCTAAATAATAGCCCAGGATGGAAGCCAAGGCTTTGCCACTCACCAGACATGTAATTTCTGATATTCATTTTTCTCATCTGCAAAATGGGAATGAAAACAGCACCCACAAAGTGTTGCTATAAAAATTAAATCAGATAATTCATACAAAGTACACGTATCACAGTGTGTGGTACTTACAAGATCTCAACAAATGTTTTCCACTATTGTTGTTGTGGTTGTTGTTGTTGTTACCATTGCTGAGACTGCTTACACTGCTGGAACTTTTTTACTTTACTGTCTAGATGTATCTTTCTGATTTCTCAAGGCATCTTGTTTGCATGGCGCTGCATGATTTGTCATCAGTGCATCCAGCAAGTAGTTACTGAGCATCAGTTTTGGAACAAACATGTACTAGGGATACAACAGGGGTAAGCAGGTCTGTTTTCTGCCTTCACAGAGCTCAAAGTTTGGGAGAAGAATTACTCTAGAAATGCGATGTTATTGGAAACATTCTTGGCATCAGAAAAACTTCAGAAGAATCCTTCCAAGACTCACAGTGGGTCAAATAACTCCCACAAAATGGGTGAGAAGGTCTTCCTTGTAAGAAAACTAAAAGGGAAAAAAGTTAACCTAAAACACGTGAGCCTCAGACAGGCTGGAACACTGATCTGACACTAGATGATGTTCTGGACTAATGTGATTCTGTTGGGTACCCCCACATCTATAAGATTGCATAACTGGAAGTAGTTGCTCAATGAAAAAGTACATTTTCTCCCATGCATTATCTTATCTGATGTTCATAGACACCGTGCTTTTTAGAAACTATGCAAGATTGGGACAGCTGGTTTGGGACTTTTGTCCCATTGTCAGCTGGTAAAAGCAAAGAGAAGAAATATTCAGAAGTACAGGATCTTGTAAATAGAAATAGTACAAGTTGTTACTTGAATTCTTGCATTGTCTTTACATTCTCTCTTCTTCCTACTAGTCCACATGACCTCTGGGCACAGGGACGTGAAACTAGAGAAACTGACTGAAGAAAGTAATTAATAGAGCAGGAAAGCAGGAGAAGGGATCTTTAGACGTGACCCAATGAATAAATGCAAATCATGACTCTCCATGTGTTAGTCAACACTCAAAAGCTTTACTCTGAAAGAATACTTTTCTACATTGTTTTCCATACTCAAACCAAGCAAAAAAACTTTTATAATTTATCATTTACTCACTATTTCAAACCTTTAATCTTTTGCTATTTGTAATCCTCAACTTTACATTTCCAAAATGTCCTGAAGTATTAAATTTATATAGCAAACCTTCATTCCAGGTAGGGTGTTGCCAAGGACCCGTGCGTGGTGATGCCTGGGTGATCCAAACAGGAACATAGTATTGCTTTAAGTCACCTCAGCTCTCGACAGTGTCACGGGTCACGGGTAGAGGAACATACAGGAGCAGCATCGTGGGAGTTCGTGAATGGTCGGCCAGATGGTGCCCGTCAGAAGGCGCTGACTCTTTAGACAACTGGGACTGTGTCCTGGGAGGCAACGAGAGGTGGGGCAGAAACAGACTGCATCTCAGTCTCACAGCAGTGGACACATTCGCTGTCATGGACATAATCACATAGCCAGGTACTTTGTTCTCTTCTGATTTGGTTTGTGTCCCATGGTAGACATGGAGGGGGGGCTAGCTGAAAATATAATATTCATATTAAGCTATGCTATGGAGTAAGTATGAAAAGCTATATATATAAATTGCATATTAGTATTTTAATTAGGAAATGTAAAATAGAACAAGGAAAAAAATCTGTGAAATAATGATAAACTAGCCCAAAATTAATAAGGGTATTTCAATTACTATGCCATGAGCTGCTTAGAAAGAAAGCAAAGTTGAAATACAATGATCCGCAGATGTTACTGAAAGGCATTCAAACTGGTGGAGCCCACTAAGGACACTGGAGCACTTTGGACTTTCCCACATGATGCACTGACGTAAACCTCTTTTCCCAGCTTGGCCGTTTTCCCTTGTTGCTTGACTCAGCTGGTGATGTTGTCCTTTTACGTGCTCACTGACATCTTTGATGACTAAACCCTAACATTCAATGCTAATCTCTTAGCAGATATAATCAGTAGAAAGCTGCATTGATTTTTTGTTGCTGTCAGAGAACACTACCCGAACATATATCCGTCTGTTGTGTACCTGGTAGGTGTTGCATAGAATCAGCTGGATAAATGGTGTCACCAGACTGCAGGTAGGCAGACAGATCTGAGTAAAGAAGTCAGCACTAAAAATGATCACTAGCTTCTTGTCAGCTATGTGACCTTAGGGAAGTTGCTCAATCTCTCCCTGCCTCAGTTTCCTGCTTGTAGTGAAGATTATATGAAATGAATGAAAATAACTTGACATGTCGCTGGCATAAAGTTCACTTTCGTACTAATTGCTTCTCTTTCCTGACTACAAAGAGCACTCAATCAAAGTCACTTATTCATTCCGTTCTTGGGTTTCCGTTCTCTTTGATGGCAAACTGGAGCTGCCTTTAACATTTCATCATCCTGAATTTCGTCACCCTTCTAGAGATGTATCCAGAAATTTGCCTTGTTTGTTACCTATCAAAAGAAGCCAAGACTATATTAGTACAGAAATTGAAATACTGTATATCTTACTATCATTTTTTGCTACTAGAGTCAAGACCCTTGCAGGGGTCAATGCCATGGGTTTTCAAGTACAATTTTTCTCTATGCTCAGGATTAAGGATTTCCTGGGGGCAGAGGTTTCTTGCAGAGATGTTAAGCAATTTGGCAGAAACCAGGTGGTTTCATATCCCTAGCACTAACCAAAATAGATGTCATTTGTTTATCTTTTACACATGATTTTTTTATTTCTTGCTTGTGCAAATGCATCAGACTACAAGGGGGGATCCCCCCCAAAAATGGAATTATCTGCTGGAGGGTGGGCCCATTGTAGTACAGGCTTCCCCCACTAGGTGACAGTTCTAGGAACCCATCTGTATCAGTGTACCAGCTGGTGTCGTTGTGAGAGGTTGCCTTTGGCTTCAGTGAATTTTTTAAAGACATGTTTGCCCATTTCATAATGGGTGATTTACAAGCACACCTGTCCACACTGCAGACTGTTCAGCAGTTTTTGACCAAAAACAGCATCACTCCTGTGCCCTACCATCCCTATTTACCTGATCTTGCCCTGAGAGACTTTGTTCCCCTGGATGAAAAAAGTCCTTAAAGGGAAGCTGATGTGGAAGAGGTGAAACAAAAAACAGCAGAGGCACTAAAAGGCATCAAAATCAATGAGTCAAAAACTGCTTTGAGCAGAGGAAAAAAGTCTCCATAGGTGCATTGCATCAAATAGAGAGCTCTTTGAAGATGACTGAAGTTTAAACATGTAAGAATAAATACACAAATTTTTATAATAAATTCCGGGTTTTGGGGGGTCCTCCCTCCTACATACACACATTTCTCATTACGTGGAGTTAGGCATCCATTCAGCCTCCATCTCCTGCATGAAAGAGTGACTATTAGGATGTGGAACTACCTGCTTTGGGCAGGATAACAAAGGCATACTTTTATTTCCAATAGACTTACTAATGAATATAATGAATAAGAGAATGAGAAAGACTTTGACAACTTATGCGTGCGTATTCTAAAAGGAAAGGAAGGCAGAAAGAACACTGAACTCGGAGAGAACACTAAAAACTTCCAGCACATACTGGTGCAAGGTGATTAGCATGGACCGGAATATAAACGTTACGTCGATGTTGTTTACAAGATTTAGTTCAGCCAGCCCGGACTTGATGCCCAGTAACCACCATGTAACCACAGACTTGAGAAATCACTCTTCCTATCACAGAAAATTCTCCAGCTTCTAACACTTACTTAAATCTTATTTCAAGACATGTAATTGTGAGGAAAATATCTTTAACGTTAATGAGAGACTAGAATTCTGAAACTATTGCTGAGTTGAGTAAATGCCTGGTACAGTCAATGACCTGTGAACAGTACTATTAACATCAAATATCAACAATACTTCCACATATTTGTCTCTGGTCACCCTTCTCTGAATGCTGTCCTTTTACCTGTCTCACAGTGTCATTAGAGAGTCACACTCGGCATAAGACCCAGTTGTACTCAGCGCTCCTGACCATTTTCACGTTGAGAGCAACGCCGCACGACTGCAGATCAGCTGGCCTCCTAGCTCACTGGCGAGATCTGTCACACCCACCAGTACCATTTGTGGGACTTGCGGTGCTTCACTCACTCACATTTGCAGACCACCTATTTCTGGTCATTTGGAAATGCTTACACGGCATGCAAATGACCACCACAAACCCAAATAGTACTCCACACAAAAGTGCAGCCCATACATGTATCATATAGAAGTCAAATTGTAGCATGACTTCCTTCCCTAGGAATCCAAGGTTTTCACGTTTCAAGTTGCCAACGAGAATGAGCTCCATCTCGAACCCTCGTTTCCCATTAGGGAGACAGGTTTCTAAAGAAGATGGAGGATGGACACATCGCTCAGGTTTATTTGATCCAAATCCACTTTCGCTTCATTTATTTGTACCAATGAGCATTTCGCTTCAGTTCTCTTTTTTACTTTGCGTTTTCAGACCCAGAAGGATTAAATACTGATTGATAATGATGTCAGCCAGGATATTATGGGGCCAGGCTGCAATAGTAAGCTCAAATTAACTAAGTCAGAGAAACTCAGTATATGTCATTGACTTATCAAATGAGGCTTCTCAAATTAAAAACTGGGATTTCTGGGCTTCTGCCCCCACTACGGTAGAGCCACTTCTACTTAGGTAAAGTAGGTGTGTGACATCTGAGGTCGGTGACCTAGAGTAAATGTCCCTGTCACCCAGGCCTCTTCTCATCCTCCCCCCCCCCGTCCCAAAAAATCTTTTCAAACTTCCCAAGAATTCTCAAAATTCCTTTCATGTGGGGCAAAAATTTTCATTTCGAAATGCCACTAGAAGGTGTTATGTTTACTTAATTTTACACTAAGTTACAGATATCCTCCTAAGGGGCATGCCCTATCTTAGCAAAACTCAGAGCCATTAACATGTTGTACTGGCAGGACAACTGCCTAGAAAGGAAGGTTGGCTGTTCAGGGCATTGATTCTCCCTCACTTCCTGCCCCCCACCCCCACCTACCAGTGTTTTCTCTTTGGGGTTCTTTCTGGTTACCATAGCCACCCCATGCAGACCCCCAGGAATGCTGTGCTCTCCCTTTAATATTCTGGGTCATGCATGGCTAAAGCCTCTTTTCTTAGTGTCTCTTAGCTTAGCTGATACTGACTGGAATACGTAAGTCTTCATTCTGTATTGAAGTACGGTGCTGGCAGGGGCACAGAAAGGGAGAAAACAAGAAAGGGAAGGGAAAGAGCACTAACACTCTATGACTCTGTGTCTGGAAGCTTTACACACCTAGGCGTTATTTCACTTTATCATCACGTCAGTCCTATGAAGAAGACTTTGTTATTCATGCTTTGTAAGTGGTTATCAACACACAGAGAGATTTAGTAACTCCAAGATCAACTGTTGTTAATAAAAGACAGAGCTGGAACCCAAATCCAGGGATGCTCGACCCTACAATGTACGCCTGCCTCGCACCAAGGGCTTGCCCATTTAGAGCACCACAGGGTCCCCACAGCTTCTCTGTTAGGTCGTGTGGGTTTCCTAGCTCCCCTGCCCAATCAATCCACTTCTGTGGGGAGAGTTCTGACAGCTTCCAAAGGGAACAATCCTTCCAACATCTGACCAACTTCATGGGTGAGGCCAAAGGCAAATATCCTGCAGTCCACCTAGATTTAACTCTCTGGTTTCTGGCTGTCCAACTTGAGACACTCCTTGTAAGGTGTCTGGTTCTCATTCAAATTCAGTAGGTTTCTGACCTTTACAAACAAAACACAAAATAGTTGTACCTTATATAACCTTCCATGTGCCTTCCACACAAGAGTTACACATAATTATAGTCAGAGAGAGTGTTTCCTATACAGACATTAATATATTCTTTTCTGAAAAAGGTATTAGGTACAGAGGGCAGGAGGGAGGAGGTGAAAACCCATTGTAAACACACAAGTTAAAGGAAGACCAAGCCCAGGGGAACAGATAAAGGAAATCGGGCCTTTTCCTCTTTATCTAGTAAGATCCTGCCAATCCCTGAAGGCGTAACACAGATTCCTCCTCTTCAGGAAGCTTTTCCTGGTGTCTTCATGCAGTCCAATTTACCCATTTTCTAATCACACAGTGTTTTCTTCATGCTTTTATCGTTGGCGTAAAATTATATTGTCCTGTGGTGTAATTAGTTGTTCACGATCTTCCACCCCTAGTAAAGTGGAAGCTCTTTACGAGCAAAGACTGAGCCTTATCTCAGGCAGTTCTTGAGGCATGTTAGAGGCAGAAACAGGGGTAATAATATTAACCATTTAATGAGTAAAGGCCACCATTTATTGAGTACTTAGCTTTGAGTGCACCATCTACACCACCCTTGAGATAAGAAATATTAGTCCTATTTTATAGATATAAAAGTCAAACAACATCCCAAAAGTCACACTACCAATATCTGGCTTCATCCCACAGCTGACTAACTCCCAGAGGACATAGTTTTCGACAAGTACACACTAAATAAGTGCTTCCTAAAAGAGTAAGAATAGTAAACCACTGGTTTTCCCAATTTTGCTCTGAAAACAGCCCAGAGTAAATCAAACAGACAGAATAAGTTTGTTGTTGTTTTTAACCATCTAATATGGCCCACGTGACTAATTCCAATTTCACGGGCTTGTATTCCCAAGACGCATCAGTAGCTCAAACATAAAAATGTACGTATATTAAGAATACAAAAATAAATATAGGAATATAACAACAGATGGAGATGCCCCAAAGGTACAAGTTTCCAGTTACAAAATAAATAAATCCTGGTGAGATAAGGTACAGCGTGGTGGCTGTAGTTAACAACACCACAAAGTTCTCATCACACAAACAAAAGCAATTTAACTACGTGTGGTGATGGAGGTTAACTAAACGTATTGTGGTAATCGTTTTAAAATATATACATATAACAAATCATTATGCTGTATACCTGAACCTAATACAATGTTATATGTCAATTACATCTGAATAAAAAAGATCAAACGTGTACCATAAATATTTCTGCCACGATACGGATAGTCCCTCTTATACTGAAGATACTCTTTCGTCTTTCAGCAAACCAGCTGACTCACTACTACTCTACAATGCTCAGTCTCTCCGTGAACTTCTACCGATACTCCGTAGATGCTCCGATCCTGTGGAAGTGGATGAAACAAATCAGAGAATTTTCTGGTATCTATTTTAGTATGTGTTAAGCAATGTGAACTCAGTGTCATCACTTTTTAATAGAATGAGAAGACTGTAAGAGAACTAGCAGTGTTCAGGTTATTTCCTGTGGGGGAAAAATAACTCGTCATTCCTTGGTTAATCAAGCTTCGTGGCACTGTGAACAAACTCTGCTTGCTAGAGGTTACTGGACATTAAATGGTGCCCACGCCAGGATAGGGAGACGTATCCTAGCTGTTGGACATACAGATGGCCCCTGCTCCACTGAGGCACAGACGCCTCCTACCAGATGACGATATTAGTCAGACATGAATAGACAGACGGTAGGGAACTTAAAACTAGCACTGCTGATGGTGAGGAAATTAAAAGAAAGGAAAACAAAGATAAGAAAGTCACTCTACACACACACAGGCACACACTTGGGAGAAGAGAACAGGAAAAGAGTTATGTTCACTACATTGTACAGGGCAACTGGTATCTTACATAATCGACAAAATGGTGGACTAGCAAGAGTATTAATCTCAATCAATGTTATAAGGTTAAAAATGTTTTTGTTCATTTGGTTAATCAACTAATCAAATTAGCTTGTTCTAACAAACTGTTGTGGGTTGTTAATTACTATGTTAAGCTCCTGTGGGGGGAAAAAAGGAAACCCTAAAAGACAGTTCTTTCCCTCCAGCTTCTCATTGTCTCCTTCACTGCACACTTATTAAATGCTTACCCTGTGCCAGGCCCTGCGCCCCCACCTCTGTCCCACAGAACAAACGTCCTCGCGAGTAGGAGCAGACAAGCAATCACGTAAGCAAACCGTCATGACGCGGCATGATCGGCACTGATGGGAAGGATGGCTCCGGGAAGAAGCTTCCCAGAAGAGATATTGATTGAAATTATCTTGATGAATGAGTAAACACTATGTCTGAGGCAACACAGGTATGAGACTGCATGCCACTTTTAGAAAACAATAAGAGAATCCACATGGTGGAACAGTAGTGTCTTTAAGAAAAAGGAAGTTCAGGTAGCTGGAAGGAAGGGGCAGCACATAAAGGGTCTCCACGCTTTGATCTGGAACTTGGACCATATTCCAGGTGGACTACGTTTTATCTCCATTATTGGTGATGGAGAAATACTAAGGAACAAAACACACCACAGAAAAATATAATCAAAAGCATAAGGGAGTACACATGAAGAACTAAGATGAAGAGCTGAAAAGTTCAGAGGGCTTGTCTTGAATGAAGGCTGAGTAAACAGAAATGAGGTCACTTGTGGCAGACACGACCCCCATTCCTAACTCTCCTTTCTCTTGCTTACACCCTACTATAAAGACAAAAATTAGGATATTGGCTTTCTATCCTCCTTTAGAGCTCGGGCTGGCCACGTTCCCAGTGCCCAGGCGATGCTGATCAGTTCATTGAGGTTAAGGGAATATCTGCCGGGGCTTCTGACATACGCACACAAAAGGAATCGAGCCAAGTACTTAACAAAGATTTTTCTTTTCTAATGAAAGGAAAGGGTCACCAAGAAAGCTTCCTCTCACTCCCCTACCACACAGCATTTTCTGCCCTTGAAAAGGCCCTGAATCTTGGGAATTTTGACCCTGCAATAACCAACTGAAGGTCATGGCAGAAAACTCAGGGCACTGTTTCCAAAACTGAATCAGTTTCATCAAATAAATCATTCCTGCTTGAATATATTTCTTCTAGTGAGCAGATTATCCCTAACCATCCAATTGCCACAATTTATTTCCTATAATAGGTAAATAAAACTTCATGTTGCTGTACCATGCAGGTTCAACAGAGCAAGAAAAAACAAAAAGGTAAAATGCAGACAAGTGAAGTCCTGTGTGGGTTTACATTCAGATGGTGATACAATATAATTTAATGCAACGGGCACTGGATAGAAAGCCAGACTCTGGTACTTGCTTTGTCTTTATAATCAGATGAGCAGATTAGAGTAACTATAAAAAGAGGGTGCTGACTAGAAGTTGGGACCTGGAACCAAATTCATTCCCTGGGGTTGAAGACATGTTGGGCACCAAGACGCCCACGGATCAGGGCCCAGGAGACATGTAGGAGAACTGCTGTGTTCTTCTCCTGCTACATTTTATATGTCCCTTAACATATGTTGGTGTTTTGCTTCTGGATTGCAGAGATACTAGGACCCATCTCTTTACTAGTCAGGGCTAACAGGGATCATTAGCAAGGTGAGACTTGGGCACCAGGAGCCATCCAGAAATCCGTAACCGCGTTCCAGGTCAGAGTGCTAACAGCAACTGTGACTTCTAGCCTTGTTAAATCTGAAGCAACGGAACCCTGACTTTCTAAGGTCAGGGATGCTTCTACAACAGGAAGGCTGTTTGCCTCCTACTGGGGGGGGGGGGCAGTTGGGGAAGCTGGAGACGGGATCTGATGGGCCTGTTTCCATTCGGTAACATAATGACCTTGACTCTCTAAGTTTACTCACTCCAAACTCATTTTTGCTATTCTAAAACCCACTGCAGGGATTTGCCAAAAAGTAGAGCTAACATGAAACAGGGATTTTTCTGGACGTCAATTTTAGTGTGGGACCCTTAGAAATGGCCTCACCCCAGCCTCCCCCCAAAATAAATTCCAATATGTATCAGACTCCTGGGGAGATACTGAGTAAGACAGAGATTGATTGGAAACAAAAACTACTATCTAATTAGCTGTATACCCATTCAGTTTATACTTTATCTAAAAAGATCTGCAAGACTGTGTTGATCATAGTAACAAAGTCATATTAAATTAATACCACCCCGAATTTGTAAATCCACTTTGTAATACCCTCCTTGTATTGGTACATGCCTTATTGTTTATATTTGGTATGATTGCTAATTGTTACATAGTTCTCTGCTGGGATTTTGAATCCCTTAATGCATCTCTTAGAGATTCTCAGCCTCGTAGCTTCTGAAATAACAAGAGCTAAAACAAAAGGAAATGCAGCATCAAACCCCTGCTGGTGTGATTCTATAGATTCTATACATTCCATTCTTACCCAGAATGGAAACACTGTGTTTACCTATTTGCATATCAACTGCAACCTGTGCCGGGACCTCAGCTGATCTCCACAGCCGCTCTCCTTGCTGTTTTTCCGAAAATAAGCATGCCAAGGGTGCGTGCTGCTGAGCTAGAATCCTCTCTCCCACACACACGGAGGACTTGTGCTAATCGTTGAACTTCAATCTGTCTGGGAAACAGGTATTTTTTGATTAGCTGATTTGAGAGCAGGTATAAAATTTTCAATTAATAAAACAAATGACAAATCAATGCAAGGTTTTATTTAGCACTAATGTATTTTTAGTAAGTTTATTTTGACGAGTTTACAGTCATGCTATCATCACTGATTCTGATTACATTGATCCCCACATAAGATGCTGGAATGTGGAATGCATTAACTCACTATCCTATTTCAGGGGCTAGAATTTTGATAATTAGAATATAATAATTTGAGTGCCTTGTAATTGTCAATATCTGGTCTGCAAATACAATATGTACCTAAAAATACATTCTGAACAGACTACAGGATAAAAATCTCAATCAACTGGTCGTGTCTATCTACCGGAAAAGAATCCAACAGAAGCAGCACTAAGGGATGAAGAAGTACAGACTGGTTGTTACGGGACAATCATGGGATGTGAAGCACAGCATGGAGAACATAGTAATATTGTAGTAACTGTGTGTGGTGTCAGGGGAGTATGAGAGTTATTGGGATGATCACTTAGTGAGTTACATAATGTCCAATCACTGGGCTGTACACCTGAAACTAATATAATATTGTATGTCAACTGTAATTGAAAAAATGTTTAAATGATTAAAAAAAGAAAAATCACTAAAATATATAATTTCCAAATTTTTATGAGAATGTACTACTTTCATAGTATCAGCTTTAAGTATACAGAAAGGAATGCAGATCACACACAGGGATGCCTTTCCAGAGAATGGCTTGCTAGCAACTTTGTCAGGAATGTGTACCTGTTTAGTCGTGTTTTTCTTGCTACTGAAAAACTTTTCAAAAATGTTTCCTCACCTTGAAAGTAATGCTTGGACCTCCAAGTAGCCCAAATTCCACAAAATGCGAGCCATTTGAGGGGGAAAAAAAAAGAAAAGAAACAATTGCTCAGAACACTCCCTGGGCAGGTGATTCAACAACTTAAAGTCAGCAGTGCTCAGGGATGGAAGGTGTCTCATCAGAAATGGCTTTTTCAAGTGCTACATTCAGTATGACACAGAGATAGTTCCCTGTGACAACAAGCTTATTAGTGTGTTTTTATTATGAGTTAAAGGTACAAATCCACAGAAGTCATTTTCTTGAAAGTAACTGCAGAACGAGACATTATCTGTTATCAAATCATAAGAAATGTGTAGAAAAACTTACAAAGAAAACTGATGCTGGGGGAAATTTTAAGTACATTTCATATCGACAACCCGAATATAAGAAAAATGCCTGGCGCACATTTTGAAGACTGTTCATGCGAGACACCAGACTGACTGTAAACATGTACTTTGTTTTACTTAAAAGGATATCTGTTCTTTTTAAAGGGTCTGAAGTTGTGAAGTAACTACCAGTAAATACCTGAGGGAGTGTAACTACTGAGATGGACTACATACAACACTACGCGTTCCTCTAAAGACACTTTACTTTTACTGACAAAAATACAAAATTAAAAATATTTTGCCATGAATAATATGCTGTATGGAATTTAACTCAATCACAGAACATTATGCATTATATAATATATATATTTTTTAATGTCCTTATTGTTGAATTTTCTCCAGCAGATAGAAGCTTAAGCAAAGAGATAATATCTAATATTAACTGAATTTTTGGTATATACCAATAACTAATCTAAGGATTGATGTTTTGTATTAATTCAGGGAATACTTACACTTGGAAACAAGATTTTTCATCTGACTTCATCAGAAATTATTAAGTTGTATGGTTAGCTCCTCTTGACCACCTCTGTCTAAATCTATATTAAAAATATTTAAGATAAATGACAATGTGGACGCTTTTTAAATGTTCCTTTCACAAAGCAAATTAACTCTCAAAGTTATCATTAATACCAGAGGAAATGCTCTTATTCCTTGGTACTATTCAAATCCTACTTGTCATTTTTCCTTGATCATTGCTCCACATTATACAGCACATTTTGCCAAATTATTTATGATACTCTATTATTTGCACTATTTATTCTATTTATTGTTACATACTAGTGTCTGTCTAAAAAAAAATGTGTATCTGCCTCATTTGAGTGTAACGTTTTCTCCAAAGCTAAATGCTTCTGGAAGATAGGACCAGCTTTAATTTATTTTTCTTTCCCTGGGGCCTAGAACAGTGCTAGACCCACTGTAGGTTTTTCAGTTGCTTTGAGCTGAAGTCCATTAAGCACTAATGCTTGGAGAGAATTTCCCTCACCTCAGGATGCAGTCTAATAACCTTGGGAGAGTCTCAGGTGTGAGGCAGTATTAAAACGTAAGACTGCCTGCTCAGGTAACTAATAGAAGGAAACAGGACTCGGCTCCTTCCCTGAGAAGGTTCAACAATGGCATCTTTAGTAGGGCAACAACCAGTTTCCAAGTGCAGTATTAAATGACCTTCTTCCTGCCCTGGAAAAAAGTAAATAGAATTAGGAAGTGTCAAATGTGCACAGTTATACATGGCACGCCCGGGCCTTGCTCTGGCTCATTGCTAAGTAGGTGAGTTCAGCCACCTCCATCTACCTGGCCCGGGCTTGTTTTCCCCTTTTGTAATTTTGAAGTGACCCCAGAGGTTTTAATGAAGCAATATAAATAAAGCATTTCCTTTCCTTGTAAGCACTCAGTGACAGCTATTATTACCTCTAGTAGCCTGTTGGTAGAGCAAAGTAGGTGGTTGTTTCAGTGAAAAACAGACTGTTTAGCAGATAGCTTTGCTAACAAAGGAAACAGAGGGCCGGCTCTCAAACTGAGAAATGACTGAACCAAAGGCAGTGATGGCTGGGTCACTTTGCCCTAGTGAAGCTGTAGGGCATGCCTACCAAATAACTTAGCATTTGCCCAGCAGGAAGAGTCATTTTTTTCTGAGCTGGTAGGCATCCTTTCTAGCATCTCCAGGTTGATGTGAGCCCTACAGGTAGCCATGTAGGTTCAGCTCCAGCTGCAGTGACCTTGAGCCTCTTCCTAAAAGCTTGCCAGTTGTAAGGTAGGGGATTCCCTCCACTCTCCTGGTGAAGCCACAAATAACTCTGGAGTTGGAGTTAAAGGTGGACGTTCCAGGAAGAGGAACTGTGTAAAGGCAAGGTGAAGGTCATAGCACATAAGGAATAGGATGGATGT
Source organism: Desmodus rotundus (assembly GCF_022682495.2). Lineage (NCBI taxonomy): Eukaryota > Metazoa > Chordata > Mammalia > Chiroptera > Phyllostomidae > Desmodus > Desmodus rotundus. The sequence goes on along the minus strand of NC_071389.1, from coordinate 73,836,660 downwards.
GGCCCAATTCTGGCTTCCGTGGCTGAACGGTGCTGTCGCTTTAAGCTTTGGTTTCCTCATCTAGGCATATTTACCATTCTAACACTTCCCTTGCTTTCGTCAAAATGTTATTTGATAGTCAGATACATGAAGGGACTCCCAAAAATATATTTTTGAAATATAAGGGCTCATTATTTCCTCAAGACACTACTTGAGAAATATTCAAGGGCTGTATCCTTCGGCCTCCTTGGGGATCTCAGACAAGTCACTGGACTCAGTTAGCTTGTCTGGGAAATGGGCACAACTCCATCTCCCTGGATGAGTGGGAGATATAAAAATACAAATGCTCTCAGCCTTCTGTAAATTCCAAGGTCAGCAAAAAATATGCATTAATTATTTAAATGTTTCTCCCAAGAAAATACCCCAGGTCTATGTCTGAAGCACATTGAAAGAGCCAGCAACCTTTCTGTGGCCACACAGAAGGACAGAATCAAGGCTACTGTCTTCCTCGTGGCCACATCTTTGGTTCTTTCTTTCTCTACTCCCACACATTTTCCCCTTAACAAGAGTGTTGAACTTAAACTTTTGCCATTTCCTGCTCCCTCTTTTTTCCTTAGGCTGTTCTTCTCCTAACAGATTCTCCAAACCCAGACCTTAGAACTAGAAAAACAAACAGTCCTTCAGGGGACAGAGCTCTGTGCCCAGTGGGCCTGGTCCGGCTCACTCACAGTCCGCCCTGGGTGTTTGCTCAGAGGTGGCTGAGGCATCATTAAGTTCCGGGTTCCCTTGGAGATTAGGGTTGCAAGGTTCACAGGGGGTGCATTCAAATCACATATTATTTCAATCTCTGTAAAAATTAAAATGCAGCAGGTATTGTTTCTGCAAATCGCTATGCAAATACTTTCTGCCTGTGCTGACCAAGGAAATCAAGTCCATTAGAGCTGCTAGTGCTCATCCTGCCTCTCAAGAAGAGAAGGCTCATAAATATTAGTCTGCTGGAACAGCAAGCAAATTGTTTTTAAATGCATTCTCTTTGGCTTTTAAGTCTCTTTGGCTTTTGAATATGAGTGAGTTAATATGGTTTTTGACATCAGAAAACTGAAAACAAGTCACTAAGAAAGGAGTAGACGAAGATTTGAATAGAATCAAATATTCCAAACCTTATCAGAGAATGCTGGTCCACCCTACTATATTTCTCCCCACATACAATATCTCTAAAACTATATACTCAACAATACCAAAATGAGAAAAACCCGTTGCTTTAGACATACAGCATCATATAGGGTATGGACGTAAAAATATTAATTTGTAAACTTCACTGGGAGCTTCCAGCCAAGATGGAGGCGTAGGTAGACACACTGCACCTCCTCACACAACCAAAAGGACAACAACAATTTAAAAACAAAAAACAACCAGAACTGACATAAAATTGAACTGCATGGAAGTCCAACAACCAAGGAGATAAAGAAGAAACATTCATCCAGACCAGTAGGAGGGGCGGAGACGGGCAGCTGGGCGGAAAGGACTTGCGGCAAGATGGCAGCTGGTGGGAAATGGGCAGGCAGTGAGGCAGCTAGCAGACCCCACGGCCCCACATTCACGTATAGATAAACCGGGAGGAACAGCAGGGGAGTGAAGCAGACCACACAACCAGGGCTCCAGCTCGGGGAAATAAAGCCTCAAACCTCTGATTGAAAACACCCATGGGGGTTGAGGCGGCAGTGGGAGAAACTCCAAGGCTCGTGGGAAAGGTCGTTGGAGAGACCCACAGGGGCCTAGAGCATGCACAAGCCCACCCACTTGGGAATCAGCACTAGAGGGGCCCAATTTGATTGTGGGTAGTGGAGGGAGTGACTCAAATCCGCCAGAGAGTGGAGCAAGCGCCATTGCTCCCTCTCAGCCCCGCCCCCATGTACAGCATCACAGAGCAGAGACCAGTGTTACCCCACCCCAGTGAACACCTAAGGCTCCGCCCCTTTAAGTAACAGAAGCACCAAGACCAAAAAAAAAAAAAAAAAAAGGCCCAAATGACAGAACACTTCAAAGCTCCAGAAATAATTCAACTAAGCAGCGAACAGATAGCCAACCTATCAGATGCACAGTTCAAAACGCTGGTAATAAGGACACTCACAGAATTGGTTGAATTTGGTCACAAATTAGATGAAAAAATGAAGGCTATGCTAAGAGAAACAAAGGAAAATGTACAGGAAACCAATAGTGGTGTGAAGGAAACTGGGACTCAAATCAATGGTGTGGACCAGAAGGAAGAAAGAAACATCCAACCAGAAAAGAATGAAGAAACAAGAATTCAAAAAAATGAGGAGAGGCTTAGGAACCTCCAGGACATCTTGAAACATTCCAACATCCGAATTATAGGGGTGCCAGAAGGAGAAGAGGAAGAACAAAAAATTGAAAACTTATCTGAACAAATAGTGAAGGAGAACTTCCCCAGGCTGGCAAAGGAAATAGACTTCCAGGAAGTCCAAGAAGCTCAGAGTCCCAAAGAAGCTGGACCCAAGGAGGGACACACCAAGGCACATCATAATTACATTACCCAAGATTAAAAATAAGGAGAGAATCTTAGAAGCAACAAGAGAAAAGGACACAGTTACCTACAAAGGAGTTCCCATAAGACTGTCAGCTGATTTCTCCAAAGAGACCTTACAGGCAAGAAGGGGCTGGAAAGAAGTATTCAAAGTCATGAAAGGCAAGGACCTACATCCAAGATGACTCTATCCAGCAAAGCTATCATTTAGAATGGAAGGGAAGATAAAGTGCTTCTCAGATAAGGTCAAATTAAAGGAGTTCATCATCACCAAGCCCTTATTATATGAAATGTTAAAGGGATTTATCTAAGAAAAAGAAGATAAAAAATAGGAACAGTAAAATTGACAGCAAACTCACAGTTATTAACAACCACACCTAAAACCAAAACAAAAGCAAACTAAGCAAACAACTAGAACAGGAACAGAACCACAGAAATGGAGATCACATGGAGGGTTATCAACAGGGGAGTGGGAGGGGGAGAGAGGGGGGAAAGGTACAGAGAATAAGTAGAATAAATGGTAGGTAGAAAATAGACAGAGGGAGGTTAAGAACAGTATAGGAAATGTAGAAGCCAAAGAACTTGTAAGTATGACCCATGGACATGAACTATAGGGGGGGAATGTGGGAGGGCAGGGGTGGGCAGGATGGAGTGAAGTGAAGGGGGGGAATGGGACAACTGTAATAGCATAATCAATAAATATATTAATATATATATATAAATGTGTATCTAATTAAATCCCCAGTGCTTTATGGGGAGGCAGCATTGCATAGCTGTTAAGACTTCCTCTGATAGACCTGGGTTTGAATCCTCACTCTGTTATCTAATGAATTTGATTAAAATCTTTTATTATTTCTGAGGTAGTGGTATTTGACTCGGAGCATTCAATGGCAAACTTCTGAGTAATTCTTTCACTATATAATCCATTCCATAGATTGCCTGGCAACAATTCAGAGAATTCATCCTTAAGATCCTATTCATCTAGAACCACTTCCAGTAGCAAAATCTGAATTTTGGTCAGAAAAACAGAACCAGTAGGAAACAGATGATAGATAGATAGATAAATAGGTGATAGCTAGCTGGGTAGCTAAATAATTTGTTACAGAAAATTGGCTGACAGTTGCAGGGGCAACTAAGCAATTCTAGCATCCATAGGCAGGGCTGTCAGGAAGGATCATGAGCAGGAGGAAAAAGCTCCACCAGCACAGGCCAAGGCTGCCATCGCTGTCGTCCACAGACAGAGTCCCTTCCCTGCATAAGAGGAACCTCCGCCTTGATGCCGAGGCCTTCCAGGTCACTCAGTCAGGCCCAGCCAGGTCATCCAGGGCCATCTTCCTTACTGAAGGTGAAGTGATTAGAGTGACTAATTACAAATGCAAAACACCTTCACACAAGACCCTGATTAGTGTTGGACTGAAGCACTAGTCTAGTGTAGAAGACTATAGTCAAGTTAACACATGACAACATCATCATAGATATTTTAAAAATCCAATGCTAGGCATAAACCTCAAAATAAATGACATGGCTTCTGTGTTGAAAACTACTAAATTATCTCTTAGGAGAGATATGCTGAAAGAACAATTGGAGAGTTATATCATGTTCATGAATTAAAAGGCTCAATATTGTAAAGCTAATGATACTCCCAAAATTTAAAAATCCATGAATACCATTCTACTTAAATCCCTAGGAGATTTTTGTAAATATGTTGAAATTGACAAGTGAATTCAAACATTTATACAGAAGTGCAAAAGGCTAAACAACCCTGAACAAGAGCAAAACTGGGCAGCTTACACTCCAGTTACCAAGATTTATTATAAATAAATCTATATTCATTAAGACAGTATAGATTGCCATAAAAACAGATCAAGAGTAATAGATCAAGAGGACAGAAGTGAGTCCAGAAACTTAAAACACACCTATGAGGCCATTTGATTTATGACAAGGGGGTTACTCACTCAGCGTAGTGGAGGAAATGATAGCATTTTCTGCAAATGGTTCTAGGTCAACTGGATAAGCCATGTAACAAAAGTAAATCTTTACTCTTACTTCATATCATACACAGTAAAAATCCGTCCCAGAGACAGTACATCTAAATATGGAAGGTAAAATAATAAGCTCTTAGAGGAAAATATATGAAAATATCTGCATAACTTTGGGGTAGGCAAAAACTTCATAAATAGGACCACTAACCTCTAACTCTAAAGATATGTATGTGTATTTTAATTTACATATATTACCATCAAGAATGTATGTTCATCGAAGGGCACCATTAAGAACAGAACAGAGCACAGGAATAGGCCCATATGTATGTAGTCAAATTGATTTTGGCAAATAGTCTTCACTCCTTTCAATTGATAAAGGAAAATATTTTCGGTAAGTGGCACTAAAATCATTAAATATCCATATAAGAAAAGGAAATAATCCTTGACTCCTACCTTATAGCTTATGGAAAACACAAAAACCCTGAGGATCATAGACCTAAATGTAAAACTAAAACTAAGTGCTGATAATAGTCCAGTTCTGGCTTTGAATGCTGCGTACAGGGCCCTATGTGTGAAAATTTTCAGGCTGTAAACTATACTTTTTTTGTACGTGTACTATGCTTCTGTTAAAAATACTATCTGTGTGTATGTGTGTGGGGAGGATATATAGATTATCAATAGATAGATAGGTAGATAAGAAGGTAGACAGATTTTTTTCACATCAAGCCCTAACCTATGCACCATTTTTACAAACTATTTCTAATCTATAGCACAGTTCCACAAGGCTAGAAGTAAACTCCCCACTTTGAACTTCAGTATTACATATTTGTGTCATAGTCTGTTCAGGCTGCTTCCAACAAAAATACCACAGACTGGGTGGCTTATAAACAACAGAAATTTATTTCTCGCAGTTCTGGAAGCTGCAAGGCCACGACCAGGGTGCCAGCTTGGTCAGGCTGCAGTGAAGGCCCTCGCCTGAGTTTGAGGCTGCTGACTTCTCTCTGGGTCTTCACACGGCAATAGGGTCAAGGGAGCTCTCTGGGGCCTCTTTTGTAAGGTCACTAATCCCATTTAAGAGGTCCCCACCCTTATGACCCAATCACCTCCCAAAGGCCCTACTTCTTACACTATCACTTTGGGCATTATGTTTTCAACATACGAACTTTAGGTGAAAACAAACATTTGATCTATGGTAACTTATAACTCCTTTGTGATACATCTTACTTTCTTTGCTGTAGTAATGTTACCAGGATGTACATTTTATTTCCTCTACTAGGACTATAAATATATCCATCAAAGAGCCTACCGGTACTTTAGCCATAGCACACGATTGGCAACTACGTGTCAAAGGACTGCATAAAACCATGATTTAGTTTTAAAACAAACCGAAAACCTCAATACTTTTAAGTGGTCATTATAGCATTGAAACATTTATGATTAAATGGATTGTTGACAATGTGCCGTGTGAATTAGTTTCAGGCATAAACTCCATTTTTAAAATGTCTTATACATAGAACATGTACATTTCAACAAAGCAAGATACTTGTACAATATTTTAACAATTGAGCATCAATGGATTTTATTTTCTAAATTAAAATGCGTAGTTAAACATGAAACCGTAGTTCACTGGTGTTTAAGAGAGACAGGTACTGTCGTTCAGTGCATTTACTGGATACCTGAACAACTGCAGCAAGTCCACATTGAATTGTGATTATCTGTTTACTTTCCACTTTCCTCATTAGACTGGAGTGCCCTTGAGGACAGGGACCTCATCTTATCCATCATTGCATGTCTAATACTAATTTCACAAATTATATGTAAACTCCTATTTTTGATGAGTAAATCAATAAAATTAACTGAATAACTTGAAATCAGGAGATCTTTAGTTCAAGCCCAGCCCTGCTCTGAACTCTCGTACAGCCTGGCAAAGTCAGAAGATATTCCTTTTCCTTCCTTCCTCGTTCTTTCCCTTTCTATCTACAACATTAGCAATAATGCTGCTATGTAAATTACAGACAATGTCTATGTTTAATCCTCTTCTTACAGATCTGCCTTCTCCTCCCTCCCACACTAGATTACACACTGCAGTGTTACAGGACGAGAATGGCATCTCTTTTAGGAAAACCTCTATCTTTGGACTCTTCCATGTCCTGGTAAGTTTAAGCGTAAGTACCCACAATCACTCAGGGTTAAAAGGCCCTGTGTAAATGTCATCCCCATAATTAACCCTGCCCTTTTGATCATAAATTGTTCTAAATATTTCAAGATTGCAAATACTTTCTTGTATACTTTCTTTAATACATGAATTTCTTCAATACTGATATTTCTTTAAAATGGAATTTTAGTTAATTGATGGGGATATCTTGGGTCCTATATTGAGAAAAATTCTGAGGTTACCTTCAGTCTCAGCAGGACAGAAAAATCAACTAGTAAGAGAGGAGAGACAAGGGTTATGCATACCATATACCTATATACAGGGTGTCACAAAAGTGGGTTTATAGTTGTAAACCTGGCTGGTACAGCTCATTTGGTTGAGTGTTGTCCCGTAGATGGAAAGGTTGCAGGTACGATTCCCAGTCAGAGCACATACCCAGGTTGTGGGTTCATTCCCTGTCCAGGGCAAGTATGAGAGGCAGCCAGTAGATGTTGCTCTCTCACATTGATGTTCCTCTCTTTCTCTCTTCCTTCCTCTTCCACTAAAGCAATGAAAAAAAATGTCCTCTGGTGAGGATAAAAATGGAAGGAAGGGAGGGAGGGAGGAAGGAAGGTTGATTGATTCTGTCTGTCACGTACTCACAACTGTAAACCTACATTTGCCCCACCCTATATTTGCCATCCCTTTTCCACGGCCTTCAATTATTTCATGCTAAAGTAAAAATTGAAATAGTCCTTCATTTACTCATTAATTCTTCCATTTAACTCAAGATATATTTCTTGGGGCTGACGAGGCCCCTAATAGCGAGTGTGATTAGAGAAACAGCTGAGTCCTCTAGACCAACATTTACTCATACAGCCTTTTGAACAAGATATTCTTTTTATGACTTGTACAATCACTTTAACAGCATTGACTAGTGATATTTCATAGTGCATGCCTTTGTTAAAAATACTATTCTCTTAAATATTACAATATTTATTTCATCTTATAGAACATTCTTTTCAATTGCAAAGGGACAGATGTCCTTGCACCCATTTTACAAAAAAGCAAAACTGAGTCATATACAGACCAAAATATAGAAAACAGATAATTAAATGTGGGTTTGTCTCACCATAGAATGTTAGATAGGAAAAATCTCCTGGTGACCGTTCTCATTTTTCCTGCAGTAATGTTCTGATTTTGTGACTTCCCTAAAGAATCCCCTTTCATGACCCTTAGCTCATTCACTGTATTCTTACAGTTTGCTAAGTAGGGAAAGGCCAGCATTCAGATGCTGGGAGTAAATTCAAATAACATTGAGAAGATGGCACTACTCTTATAATTGTCTTCTGGAAATGCAGAGTTTGACTAATTGTATTTTCTCCTTTCCTCCCATTCAAGTTGTTTGCTTTTTGATACAAGCATACATATAAAAAATGTGTATAGAATACCCAATAACACCTGCTGTTGATCACCCTACATACCTCCTTAAGTTGGGAGAAAAAAAGTGTGTGTGTGTGTGTGTGTGTGTGTGTGTGTGTGAGAGAGAGAGAGAGAGAGAGAGAGAGAGGACCCAATATGAAATAAGGGGAGGAAGAAAACACACAAATCCCACAAGAACATAGCTTGGTGGTTCTGTTCTTTCTTCTTGGCGTGGCGGCCACGAGGAACTGGGAATGACTAGAGAGTAAATGTATTTGATCTCCTGCAACCCTTAGTCAGAGGCATACCGTGTAGGTAGAATCACCCTAAGATTTGGGTAATTTATTTAGAAAACATGGTACATTTTATCAGCTAGGAGCTGGTTACTGCTCCCTGAAACCAAAATTTTTTTCACTGTCTAATTACATTTTTCCTACAACTTCCCATGAAAAGAAACAACAAGAAACTATATTTCCTGGGGCCATGTCAGGCTCTCAGGAATGAATGTTTGGATAGGTAAGCCTAGTCCCACATCCCTAAGATCAAATGACATCTCTGCTCTGACCTAAACTGAACAATTTTGACTTGTGAAGTTTAAGTTTCCGAATGTGTTCTTAGGTTCTGTTTTCAAATTCACTCCTTTCAATTAAATATCTTTTCCTCTAAGTTGAGGTTTTAAAAATATTCCCCCATTACTTTCTAGTAAAATATTATACCCAAGCGTTTCCTAAAGAATTGGTTAACTCTTGAAATCATTGCTCTATCAAATATTCATCAGTGTAATTAATTCATTTTCCTGATTTCATAGGTGTGATATCACACGTACAAATTATTAGACATGGATGTGCTTTGAGCCAAGGAGCACCGTGTGCTTAGCACAGCTATCTGCTACACCGCACACATTACTCATTAACACCAGTGGATATCACATGCATAAAGCCCCACTCGTTAACTGCAAAATTAAACCCTCTTGTGTACAAACAAATCACATCCCAGCTATGGAAAGGCACTTATTTTTATCTTTAAATTTGTATTTCAGTGCTTGTCTAATAAACACAATCGGACTGTTTTATAGGGCCTTTATTGTAGCAAAGACTTGGCTATTGTGCAAACAAATTCCAAGTCTGTCTACTTCAAGCGCCAAAGAGTAGTGTTAGACCTACCATTAGCCTTCACTCAGTCACTAACATTTCATGCCAAAAGACAGACAGTAGGAGTGGATAAATGTTTTGCAGGCTGACAGTAATGCATGCACATCCTACTAGTAGAGCAAAGTTTTAGCCGAGTTTCAGGCAAAAAGTCCTCTTGAACTCAAAATGACACCCTTACCTGTTGCTTCCTGAAATGGTGAGTAAGCTACTATCAGTCTCTGTGTTCCGATTTCTCAGCTGGAAAATGGGCTAATAATGAAACCTATCTCACAGGCTGTTAGGAGGATTAAATAAAATAGCAGACATGGAGTGCTTGCCACATATCTGCCACAGCCAGACAGAAGCTAGAAAAGAAAGCTGAAATGATCCATCAATTAATTGAAGCCACTTAAATCATGATAACGAGGCCCTACTATGCATCAGTCTCTCTAAGGGATGCTTTTCTTATCCCAAGCAATCCTCACTATCCTTATACACTGCAATCATTATTCCCACTGAACACAAAAACGATGTTGCAGTTTGTAAGAACCTGACTCAGAGAGGTTAAGCAGGTCTCTCCAGGTCACATGGATTTGGGCACAAGGATTCTATGTGATTAAGTTCTATGTTCTTTCTCCGATCAAGAAAAGCTAAAGAATGAATGCAGACAGAGGGAACTATTTGCCTCAGAAAACTACCCAAAGCCCCATAAACTGCTATGACGTCTTTTTTGTAGCTTCTCGGAGAGAATTTTTGTAGATAATAATTTTATAAGACTGGAAATATTTTTAATAATATCATCAAGTATCATTAGATTCAATGGTAGAAACTAGAATATTAAGCATCTGTAGCATAAAATTAATGAGTGTCAGAGTAACTTTGGAACCTTGCAAGCTATCTCAGTTCAACCTTGTCCTACTTTACACACAAGGGGAAAAAGATATCCAGGCAAATTCTTCTGTTTGTTTGTCAAAACTTCCTGGTAAACCTAGCAGAATGTATAACCTAGTTTAAAAAAGGAAGGAAGGAAGGAAGGAAGGAAGGAAGGAAGGAAGGAAGGAAGGAAGGAAGGAAGGAAGGAAAGAAGGAAGGAAGGAAGGAAAAGAGGGAGGGAGGGAAGGAGGGAGGGAGGGAGGAGGGAGAAAAGAGAGGAAAAGAAAGAAAAGGATCGGTTTGGAATACAAACTATAAAAAAATGCAGATAAGAGATTCTTTTATCTGCATTTATACAGAGATTTTTTTAATGTTTAGTTGTAATATGATTAGTATTTGAAAAGATTTATCTAGTATAAAAATAGTTTCAAAATTGTAAAAAATGTTTAAATAAATACGAGGCTTTGAGAACAAGCCAGCATTTACAACATTAAGTACTGATTGAAGTGTCATTTTAGTAATGCTTCTAAAATTTCCTGCAGAAACTAGTGCCCTTATATGTCTACATAAACACTTTCTCCCCGGCAAACAGCATGTATTCTTGGCTCTTAACAAAGACAAATGCCTCACACAAGGGATTAGTATTAGCATTTATTCAACAAATGGTAAAAATTCACTATGACCTTCTCCTTTAATAGATCCTTCCATAATTTACTTTACAGTTGGACCCAAAAAAATAGTGTAAGAATTTCCATGGTCAAGGAAGCAAAGGGAAAAGGGGTAGGGAAGTGACTTGTATTGTAAGTCTGAGAGATTTCTCCGTACGCGCATGCATATACTTCCTGTATGTATAAATTAATAGCAAATATTTTTAAAAACTTAAGTTTTAAAATATATGTAACATAATAGCTATATATACAAATACATAGAGGACATTAACATTTTGTTTTTCTGAAACTCAGTGCAGCCATATTCTTTAATTTGTGTGTTTGTGTATTTGCTACCCCTCACAATAGCTGGGGCTCTAAAGTGCTGGCACTCTCAAACATAGCCATTAGGGTAGTTGTTACATATTTAATTTCATGCTCCACTCAGCATAAAGCAGTTGTGGGACTACAGACCAAAGCAAATTAAGTGGCTTCTTAGATAATTTCCTGCTTAATTGAAAGCAGGTAGCTTTTTTAAAGTAATACTTGGCTTTGTTTCAGATAATTCGAAAGCTATTTCTTTTTTTAAATGCATGGCTTTCGGATAACTTTCTACTTCGCCCAAGCCCACGGACTCTAAGGGACGTGAATGTGAGGCAGAGCTGGTCACAGCGAATGAGAGCATGCGGCCGTGGTGTGTGGGTGTGGGGGCCCGCGGCAGGGTGGCCAATGTATGTTTTTATTTACATATGTTATATTTTATGCGTGTGGATACACACACACACACACATATATATGTATACCTACATATATATTTACTTATCATTAACATGGACAATAGGTTACATTTCCTATCATTCTGCTTTACTCTTAGCATTGGTCTAACGGTAGCAAGTGGTCCATCATGAGACCAGTAGCCCCCGGTCACATCTGACGGGTTTTCTTCATTACAGTGTAAAACTGGCCATCGGCTGTGATACACTCTCTTGCTTCTGGACATATCGTCCTAGGAGTGAGTGTGAACATACTCATAAGGAGACGTGAAAGAAATTTGGTTTGGTATAAATTCCTATAAGTGGATGGACTGTATACCTATGCTTTGTCAGAAGTCAATAGTCAGATATTTTTCAAGTTAAACCTGCTAGGAAGCTTTTAAATTAAAGAGAGAATGCTTCCTTGTTGCCTATATTTAATTGAAAACAAAAAACAGAGAGAGACAGAGAGAATGAGACAGAAAGAGGGAGCACAAGGTATTTCTCAGAACCAAAAATTTTAGAACACTACAGGGAAAAAAATATATATTGAATGTTTATATCCATCAATTGCCATGGTAATTCATGCAACTGGTAACAGTGAGCTTCAGCACCCTAGAGCTCTGGGATAAATGCTAAGAGATGCACTTTTGGTGTTTACTGATATTTAAACTTGCCTGCAGTCTTTTTAGGCCCCTGATTCTATTGTCTAGTCTACATTGTATCACTGCTGTCAATCAGCCACACTTGAAACCACTAGCTCTACAGTTACCATGCAAAGATTAGCAAATCAAATTTTCAAGGCCAAGGGAAGGAAGGCAGGGAGGGATGAAGGGAGGGAAGGAGGGAGGGAGGATTGCCAGCAGAAGAGCCGTGAATGAGTCTTGCAATCATCAGAGATGTTCACCAGCTATTCCAGTTTTCCACCTTCACGGCATAAGGCAGAACTACACCCTCTGACCTACCTGAAGTCGGGTATGGCAATGTGACAAGCATTGGTTGTTGGAAGATGAGCTCAACTGATGTACATCACTGCCAAGCAGAAGCATTTCAGAGCCAATTTGGGATATTCCCTGCTTCCTGCCTTCCTGTGCCACAGCAAACGACAACTGGCCAGATGTAGGGGCTCCGTCAGCCTTACTCAAACCCAAAAGAAGACATGGGCAGCAGCATCTTTAGCTAACTCATGATGGACATGTAGCAGAAGCAAGAAATAAACCTTTGTTTCTTTAACCAACTAAGATTTTACTTCAACATAAACTAATCCGTCCTAATTAATCTAGTGAGTGATGGGAGAAAAAGAACAACTCAATTTGTAGCAGCAATTACCATAATGGTGAAAGAAAGACAGAAAACAAAAATAGAGACTGTATAAAAGGACATGAAGTTCTAAAAAGGACACGAAACTGAAAATTCAAATACTGGCAATGACTAATCTAGACACTAAGAATGATACTAACAGAATTCCATCAGTTCTTCACAAGGTATATGATAGTCCTAGAAGATATTAGCTTCAGAACTGGGGAGGTATTTACCTCCTTGTTGACATACTTTGGCGTTCTTCCAACACAACTTACCTTAGTGCTCTATTCTCAGTATTCTATTCCAGGGATTCCTGAAGGAAAAATCAACAGGAGTGAGTTGTTGCTTGAATGTGTAATAGAGAAGATCAAGAGATGAGGCCAGAATTCCTGGACTGAGTATCAGAATTAATGGTGGTGCCCTTTAATGAGATGGAGAACACAGGTGAGAGGGGAATTTTGAAACGTTAAGATTGAAAAGCCTGTAACAAATCCAAACAGAAACATCCAGTGATAATTAGACAAACAATACACGAGTCTGGAGTGTAAGGGATACATTTAAGATGACGACATAGATTTGGAATCTGTTCACTTTTTCATACTACTTTCCATTGAGTAAGATCATACAGAATGAGTGCATATGAGAAGAGAAGGGCAGAACCCAGATTGCATCAATATTTAAAGAATCGGTAAAGGAACTTTCAAAAGTGAGAGAAAGGTAGAGAGAAATGGGAAGAATATTTTCTCCCGTTCCTTCAATTCCTTATGGCTTTACTTCCTTCCCTTTTTCACACCACATTTGTTTTCACCTCTCCTTTGCACTGTCAACAATCTTTCTTTGTTGCCTTATACCTCTACCCCAACGTGTCTTCTGCCTTGGATTAATTATAAAAATCCAAATTTCTGCCCTGGCTGGGTTAGAGCATCATACCAATACACCAAGGTTATGGGTTCGATGGGGGTCATGGCACATACAAGAACCAGCCAATGAGTGCATAAACAAATGGAAAACAAACTGATATCTGTCTGTCACTCTCTCTCTCTCTCTCTCCCCCCCTTTCTAAAATCAGTACATTTTTTCTATCAGTAAATAGAAAAAAATTTCTATTTTTACAAGTATATTTTCCCTCAAACTATTTATCTGGCTATTATTGAGCCTAAAGTTCAGAGACTTCCAAACACCCAATCCAAGTATTCACTTCCATAATCACTATGCAAAGTCTGTCCAGAAGGCATCCAGCCATGTAATATGAAAAATAGAGATATTTATTGAAGAAGATAAAAGATACAAGAAACATTGTACATAAGACAACAACACCTCAGTTTTCTTCAAAGTAGACACCCTGGGACCTCACACAGTTCTCCCAATTGTCATCAACTGTCCCATTGTATTTTCCTGAATCTCATCAACGGTCTGAAATCTCTTCCCTTTCAAGGGTGATCTTAGTTTTGGGAAAAGACAGAAGTCACAGGGCACCAACTCTGGGCTATAGAGGGCAGAGTCACCTGGAGGACTTGATGTTTTGCCAAAAATCTCTGCAGATATGATATATGAGCAGGTGTATTGTAGTGATGAAGCTGCCAATCACCCTTTGTCCATAGCTGCAGCCTTCTGAATCATCCAAATAGTTTCCTCAGAGGAATGGTCAAGCTTCATGCAAAATTCGATGCAGACTCCTTGCTCTGCTCACTCAGCCACTTGGAATGCTGTGACCACACAGTACACATGCTCACTCAATGGCATCTACTACTGCCCCCACTGACTAGTACAATGAAGTCATCATTGTTCATGCACACGCATTCCAGTCTACCCTCCTTGGCTGCCAGGTTACATCAATGTCGTGTACACTGTTCTTGTCATATTAACAATGGCTGGACTTTTTCCAGACAGACCTCATAAAAGTGCTATACTGATCAGGGCCATAGGAAGAAAGAAAAAATACTTAAATATATATTATGTGTTACTCTTGCTCTCTGGTGTATCTTTTACATATAGCATACTTACTCTTGAAAACACCATGTATTAATTTTTATTGACCTTTAAAAAGATAAGAACCTTGCCCAAGATCTCATCATAATACAGGTATTTTGCTTCCAAACATCTTTTCCATGCCACCAGGCTCCCCTGCCTTCCAAAGAATAAGAAGGTACTGTTCCCCACCTCAAAGTATTTTCACTGTTGGGCAAGAGAAATCAAGTGATGATAAAATCATTGAAAGAGTGGTTTCCAACCTAACAAAATAGAGACTGGGGCCTCTCCAGATCTGCAGTGTTAAGTAGGTAGGCATAGCTAAGTGATTCTCAACTCTGCCTGTACTTTTTTAGAATCACCTATGCTGCTTTCAGAAAACCTTGGATCTTCTATTTCCAGAAAGATGGATTACAAGTAGTTTTCCTTATTCATCCAAGTATAAAATAAATATCTAGACATTGTGCAAAAAAATAAATCAACATAATAACACTGAAAAGAGGGTGAAGGGAAGTAAGCAAACCAGCTAGGGGACTTGACACCTGGAATATAGCAGTGAGTTCTCTGGGTTTTCTTCTTGCCTCAAACATCCCAGGTGAGGTGCTGGAGAAGCTGGCAATCCAAAAATGCCAGCAAACACAGATCAAAAAGGGCCTCAGCAAAAGCTGGCTCTCTTTAGACAAAGGAGAAGAGAAGGGGCAGCCTAGCCAGACAGAAAATGCCTAGACAGTAGTGGCTTTACTCCAGCCAAACAGCACAGAGAAAAATGGGGTTCCATCTCCACCCCTACCAACAAATACAAGTGGGAGCCTAGACTTCCTCCTTTGCAGGCACTGCAACAGCCCTACCTGAGTGGTGTCAGAGAAGGTCAGAGAAGGAAAGTAGGAGGACGGGACTTTCATCCCCACAAGGCAATAAGGAAGCCCCCACCATGGTGTCTGCAGAAGCCACATGAGGAGTCCAGACTTCCACTCCACACGGAATTCATAAAGCGTGTCTTCCTTCCTCATTAGAGTGGTGTCAGAGAGAGCTCAGTGGTGAGAGAGGACTACTTTCACTACCACTCAGCAGTAATGAGGTCACACTCACCTCCATAATGTCAATAGAGGCCATGTGAGGAGCAATAATGAAGCACTCATGCTTCTTCCAGCCAGGGTGATGTCAGCAGAGGCCTAGTGGGGAGCCAATACCACTAACGCCTCTTCTCAGCAGTTGTGAGGAAACCCTCCCCACCAGGTGTCAACAGAGGCATGGATTTCTATACCCAACAGGCAGCAACAAGGCAGCATCTTCCTCCCACTCCTCCAACCCTACATCCCCAGTTTGTGTCAGGGAGGCCTGCTAACACAGAGATCTAGGTAAGATCCAGAGTCTCAACCTAACTCTCAAAATGTCCAAGTTTCAACTGTAAATCACTCTTCATTAAAAGAATCAGAAAAATCTCCTCAACCTGAATTAGAAAATCAATCAATAGACATCAACACTGAGATAACAAAACTGTTAAAATTGTCACATATTTTAAATTAACCATCATAAAAATGTTTCAATGAGCAATTACAAACATTTTTAAACAATTTTTTTAAGTCTTGTCAGAGAAGACAAAGACATAAAAAAGAACCAAAAGGAAATTATAGAACTGGGAAATACAATAACCAAAATAAAAAAAATTAAATGGATGACCTCAACAGCAGAATGAATAGGACAAAAGAAAGAATCAATAAACTTTAAGATAATAATAGAAATTATCCAATCTGGAAGATAGATATAGATTTTTTTTTAAATAAGCTGAACCTCAGGGACCTGTAGGATGATAACAAAATATTTATGTCCTCAAGACCAGGACAGAGAGGAGAAAAAGGTAGGGCTGAAAAAGTATTTTTAAAATAATGACTGAAAATTTCTCAAATTTGTCAAAAGGAATCAATCAACAGATTCATAAAGCTAAGTGAACAAGTGAATAAGCAAAAAAATAATAATAAAATAAAATCCACACTAAGGCATATTACAGATGCTCCTCGACTTATGACAGAGTTACATCCTAGGAAACTGATTGTAAGTTGAAAATATCGTAAGTCAAAAATGCATTTAATACACCTAACCTCCAAAACATAGCTTAGCCTGGCCTATCTTAAATATGCTCAGAACACCATTAGACTACAGATGAGCAATTATCTTTAATTTTATCTGAAGAGTAATTGCCTTCCTCTTCTTACCAGAAACAGGACACATAAATGGGCGTTTTATAGACATGATGGGATGTGAAAATACAGTATCCGAAAAACCTTGGCAACACAGGACACTGTAGACTATCAGTTGTTTACCCTCATGACTTCATGGCTGACAGAGAGCTGCAGCCTACTGCCCCTGCCCAGCATCATGAGAGAGTATTGTACCACATTGCTAGCCCACAAAAAGATAGAAATTCAAAGTGCAGGCTGCATTGAATGCATATTGCTTTCCACCATCATAAAGTTGAAAAATCATAGGTCGAACTGTCATAAGTCAGCGACTATCTGTCTAGGTCAACTTTTGAAGGCTAATGAAAGAAAAAAAATCTTCTAAGTGGCATGAAAGAAGCAAAACCTTATTTATAGGAGAAAAAAAAACAACTAGAATGACAGGGGACTTCTCATCAGAAACCATGGAGGCTGGAAGAAAGTAGCACATTTTCAAGTCATGAAAGAAAAGAACTGTCGAGTCAAGATAGAGGCATAGGTGAACATGGCTCGCCTCCTCGCACAACCACAGCAAAAATTGCAGCTAGACTACAAAACAAGTATCACCCAGAATCATGAGAAAATTGAGCTGGATGGAAGTCTGACAACAACGAATGAAAGAAGCCACATTCATCCAGATGGCTAGGAAGGGTAGAGATGCAGAGACGTGCAGAGAGGCACATGGAGACACAGAGAAGTGCAGAGATGAGGGGAGGTACAGAAAAATGCAATGGGTGGTCCCACACCCACAGTGGTGGATAAAAATTTGGAGGGATACCTCGGGAGTGAGGCATCCCAGTCTCACACTAGACCACCCAGTCCAGGGTTCCAGCACCAGGAAGATAAGTCCCCTCAAGTTCTGGCTGTAAAAACCAGTGGGTGTTGGAGTAGCAGAAGAAACTGTGAGATTCTCAAGAGGCTCCCCTTAAAGGGCACATAACAGACTTAGGACTCATACAGATTCACTCCCTCTGGGCTTCAGCACCAGAGAAACAACTGGAAGGGAATCAGTGGGAAGAAACTGAAGTGTCTGGCATCAGGGCGAGTGCCAGGAGACAGCTTCCTCCCAGACAAAACTCTAGATGCCAGGCAGTAGTCCTGTCCCTTCTCTGAGTCCTACCCCACAAAGATCCACAGAGTGATGACACCATATCAGAGATTCCACCACCCTGGTTCACACAGGTTACCCCTCCCAGGTGATGGCTCCACCCCATCCAAATTACCAGTGTGCTTTTCTACAATAGGCAATGCTACTGATACAGGTAGTCAAAGCAGCTCTACCTAATACAGAAACAAACACAGGGAGGTTGCCAAAATGAGGAGACAAAAAATATGCCCAAATGTAAAAAGAGAACAAAACTCCAGAAAAAGAACTAAATAAAATGGAGATAAGCAATCCATCTGGTGCAGAGTTCAAAACACTAGTTATTAGGATGCTCAAGGAAATCATAGGGTACTTCAACAGCATAAAAAATATCCAGGCACAAAAGAAGGTTGCATTAAGCAAAATAAAGAAAATTTTACAGGGAATCAACAGTAGAGTGAATGAAGCTGAGAATCAAATAAATGATTTGGTACATAAGGAAGAAAAAAACATTCAATTAGAACAAGAAGAAAAAAGAATCCAAAAAAAAGAATCCTCAAGGATAGGCTAAGGAGCCTCTGGGACATCTTCAAACGTACCAACATTTGAATCATAGGCATGCCAGAAGGAGAAGAGAAAGAGCAAGAAATTGCAAACTTATTTGAAAAAATAATGAAAGATAACTTCCCTAATTTGGTGAAGACATACAAGTCCAGGAAACACAGAGTCTCCCAAACAAGATTGACCCAAAGAGGACCACACCAAGACACAGCCAAAGGTTAAAGATAGAGAATCTTAAAAGCAGCAAGAGAAAAGTAGATAGTTACTTACAAAGAAGTTCCCATAAGACTGTCAGCTGATTTCTCAAAAAAAACTTCTGCAGGGTAGAAGGGACTGGCAGGAAGTATTCAAAATGATGAAAGGCAAGGGCCTACCACCTAGATTACTCTATCCAGCAAAGTTATCATTTAGAATAAAAGGGCAGATAAAGTGCTTCCCAGACAAGGTAAGGCTTAAGGAGTTCATCATTACGAAGCTACTATTGTATGAAATGTAAAGGGACTTACTTAAGAAAAATAAGACAATTGAAACTATTAAAATGGCGATAAATTCACAACTATCAACAATTGAATCTAAAAAACAAACTAAGCAAACAAGCAGAACAGAAACAGAATCATAGATATGGAGATCAGTTGGAGGGTTTTAGTTGGGAAGGGGAAGGAGGAGACTTGGGGAAAAGGTGCAGGGATTAAGAAGCATAAATGGTAGGTACAAAAGAGACAGGAGTATGTTAAGAACAGTATAGGAAATGGAGTAGCCAAAGAACTTAGATGCATGACCCATGGACATGAACTGTGGGGGCGAGGGGGATTGCTGGAGGGAATGGGGAATACAGGTGGAAGGGGAGAAAGGGGGAAAAACTGGACAAATGTAGTAGCATAATCAATAAAATACATTTTTTAAAAAAGAACTGTCAACTCAGAATTCTATATCCAGCAAAATTATCCTTCAGGAATGTAAAGGGGAAACAAGGTATTGCTTGATGAAGGAAAACTAAGATAATTTGTCATTATCAGACCTGCTCTAAAAGAATAGCTGGAGAGTTATCTAAACAGAAATAAAGTGATAAAAGAAGGAATCTTGGAAGACCAGGAAGGACAAGAAGACAATAGAAATAATTAAAATGTGGGTAAGTACAATCAATTTCCCTTCTTGTATTTTCTAAATAATGTTTGACTATTGAGGCAAAAATTATAACACTACCTGATGAGGTTCTAAATGCATATACAGTAAACACTTAGGAAACTATATTTTGAGTAGAGGAAAGTAAAGGGATATTGAGGGAGGGATAATTTCAACACTTTACTTGAACTAGTAAACTGCTAATACCAGTAGACTGTGAGGTTATTTACATTTGATGCAATACTTAGAGCAACCACTAAAAATGCTATATGAAAAGAGGGACTCCCAAACATGATGGATAAATCAAAATGGAATTTTTAAAAAATGCTCAACTAGTTCACATGAACATATGAAAAAGAAAACAGAGAAATGAAAAACAGAGAATAAATATAAAATAAAATAAAATGGCAAACTTAATCATAATATATCAATAATTACATTTAATGACAGTGGTCTAAATACACCAATTAAGAAAACAAGGTTAGCAGAGTGAATTAAAGAACAGAGAGAGACGATCCAACTCTATGCTGTCTACATGAAGCCCACGTCCAACGTATTGCTATAGGTAAGTGGAAAGTAAGAGGACGGAAAAGATATACCATGTAAGCATTAATCAGAAGAGAGTAGAAATGGCTATGTGAACATTATTAAAACTATACTTCAAAGCAAACAAAATTACTAGGGACAGAGAGGAACATTAGATAACAATAAAAGTGTTAATTCACCAGGAAGTCATAGCAATTTAAAGTATAAACAAAACAACAGAGCTGCAAAGTATGTGAAGCAAAAATTGTTACATCTGAAAGGAAAAACGGACAAATCCTCAATTACAGGGGGACTTCACCACTCCTCTCTCAGCAATTGCTTGAACAACTAGACAGAAAATCAGCAAAGATACTAAAGAAGTCAAGCTCACTATTGTTCAGCAGAAGCTAATTGAGATACATGGAACGCTTCACCCAATAAGAGCAGCGCTCTTCAAACAATCAAGAACGTGTACCAGAATAGAGCATATCCTGGGCCATAAAACAAACCTTAAAGAATTTTAAAGAATTAAATTAGACAGAGTATATTCTCTGACCATAATAAAAATCAAACCAGAAGTCATGGGCAGAAAGATAATGGGAAAATAAACACTTAGAAACTAAATAACACACTTCTAAATAATCCATGAGTTAAAGAGGAAATCTCAATAAAAATTTAAAAATATATTGAACTGAATGAAAATACAGCATACCAAATGTTTGGAATGCAGTGAATACAGTCTGGGAAAAGAAAAGGACTATTAAGGAAACTAGTAAGGACTATAAGGAAATTAGATGTGTAAGTTTAAAACTCCAGAAAAAGAAACCTCCAAGCTCAGGTTATTTCACTGTAGAATTCTACCAAATATTTAAAGAAAAATTAACACCAAAATTAACACATTCTCTTCCTTAAAATAGAAGAGGCAGAAACACCTTCTATTGTCATTAATATTAGCATATTATCCTGATATCAAAACCAGACAAAGACAATACAACAAAAAGCAATAAAGAAAAAGAAAACTACAGTCTAATATCTCTTATGAATATAAATCAACAGCCCTTAACAAAATATTAGCAAATAGATTTTAGCACTATGTCAGCACAGGATAATATGCCATGATATACTGGTGTTTATTCCTGGATACAAGGCTAGTTCAATATTTTAAAATCAACATAATCTATCACATTAACAGGCTAAGGAAGAAAAATCACATCATTCTATCAATTGATGCAGAAAAGCACTTGACAAAATTCAATATGCATTAATGATAAAAATTCTCAGAAAACTAGGAAGGTGGGGAACTTCCTTAAATGGACAAAGAAAAATAAACCTGTCAGTACCATCATACTCACGATAAAAGACTGAAAGCTTTCCCTCTACTATCAGGAACAAAGCAAGGAAGCCCCACCTCATCATTGCTAATCAACATAATACTGGAAGTTTTAGCCAGCACAATAAGGCAGGAAAAATGAAATAGGAAAAACTACAACTCCCTATTTGCAGATGGCATGACTCTCTAAATAAAAATAAATAAATCCCAAGGAATCTTAAAACAAACAAACCAAAAACCTTCTAGAACAAATAAGTGAGTATATCAAGGTCATAGAATATAAGTTCAACATATAAAAATCAACTAAATGTCTATATACTAGAAGAAAGTACATGTAAACAGAAATTTAAAATATAATAGTATATGCATTTGCTCAACAAGGTGAAACAGGTATAAATCTACATGTGCTCAGACCTTATATGCTAAAACTACAAAATGCTAATGAAAGAAATCAAATCAGATCTAAATAAGTGCAGAGACACACTATGTTCATACATTGGGAGACCCTACATTATCAAGGGGTCAATCTTCCCCAAGTGATATTCAGTAACACAATTCCTATTGAAATCCCAGGATGGCTTAAAAATGTACAAAAGTAAAAATAACAGAGGAATCAGTCCACTCAGTTTCAAGGCTTATTACGTGGCCACAGTTATCATGACAAGGTGGTATTTACGGAGAGATGCGTATGTAGATCAATAGAAAAAAAATAGAGAAGTCTGAAATAGACCCCCACAAATACCACCAGCTGGTATTTGCAAAGGTACAAAAGCAATTCAATGGAGAAAGAATAGTCTTTATCAACAAATTGGGATATCCACAGGCAAAAACAAACCTATGATCTAAACTTCACACTTATATAAAAACTCAAAATGGATCATAGTCTTAAATATAAAACTATAAAACTTTTAGGAAAAAACAAAGGAGTAAATAAATCTTCAGGACCTAAGACTTGGTAGAGAGTTCTTAGACATGACACCGTATCTTAGACATGATCCATAAAAGAAAAAATTGAACATTTGGATCTCATCAAAATTAAAAACTTTGCTCTCCAAAATATCTTGTTAATGGAATGAAAGGATTGGGATGAATTACTTGCAGTCCACATGTCTGATAAACGACTCATCTAAAATTCATGAAGTCTCAATACTCAGCAGTAACAAAAAACAATCCAATAAGAAAATGGGCAAAAGACATGAAGAGCTATTTCACTGAAGAGGATATGTGGATAACAAATAACAACATTAAAGCATCACTAGTCATTAGGAAAATGCAAATGAATAATACCATGGTGAGCTATCCCTACACACCTATCAGAATAGTTAAAATTAAAAATGTTGGCAAAGATGGTAGAAACCGGCTCTCTCGTGCATTGCTGTTGGGGAAAGTAAAATAGGACAGCAGATCTGGAAAATAGTTTGACAGTTTCTTAAAAAAACTGACATATACTTACCATATTAGCTAGCGATCACACTTCTGAGCATTTATCCCGGAGAAAGAAACACTTATGTCCACACAGAAACCTGTACAGGAGTGTTTGCAGCAGCTTTAGTTACAATCGCCCCCAAAAGGGAAACAACCAGCATGCCCTACGATAGGTGAACAATTAACAAACTATGGTATTTCATAGGATGAAATAATTGCAGTAATAAAAAGGAATAAACTATTCATACATGCAACAATTTGTATGGATTTCAAGGGCATTGTGCTAAGTGAAAAAAGCCAATCTCGAAAGGTCACAAGCTTGTAAGAATCAACTTACATAACACTCTCAAAATGACACATAGAGATGGAGAATAGATTAGTGGCTGCCAAGGATTGGGAGGGTGTGTGTGGTGGGGAGAGGGGCAGGCATGATGATTGTGATGATTATAAAGAGATCACATGAGAAAGATCTTTGTGGTGTTGGAATAGTTCTGTGTGTTGACTGTGCAGGGGTTTCAAGAAATCTACACGTGATGCGATCACAGAATTATAGGAACACTTTATTCCAATGTCAATTTCCTGATTTTATCCTACTATAGCTATGTAAAATGTAACCAGTGGTGAATACAAAGTGAACGATATGAGACCTCTACTATCTTGCAACTTCCTGTGAATCTGTAATTGAAAATAAAAGGTTTAAAAAAAAATAGATGCCCTGGCCACAACCCAGATCAAGTAAATAAAATCTCTAGGGAAGGAACCTAGCCAACTCCATTTCTTAAAAGTTCATAAGGTACTTCTAAAGTGTGGCTAGGGTTCCAAACCACTGGAAGCCAGTACTGTTACTGAAACTACAGGTGAGTGGCACACCTGTAAGTGTAGTGCAAGGTAGAAGAGGAAAAGTGAACCTTCAAATCAAATCCATGTTAGGTTTCTTGAGGGTTTTTCCTCCCCTAATGTTGAAATCTAGCATTTATGTGAATGCAAACAATGTGGATGGGATAATCAGTCATCATTATGTTATAGTCCATTTTACACAAAATGCTAACCCTGACAGACTGTTCTTTCGATTCTAAAGCATTTGGTATCAATGTTATAATTTTAAAATGCTAAGGAGCAATTACAATCACATTTAAACATGTAGCAATTTTAGAAAATTAATGTTTCACTGAGTCCTCATTTTTGATGGATAACAAAATAAGTTCGAGGGTTTAAAAAAGAAATTAACAAACTGCTGACCAGCAGTTTCCCAGCAGTATCCCTGGGAAACATGTGAAGGGTAAATATTCCTATCTCAACCATGTATTCGAACGTATTAGTTATTTTTATTAATGATCATCAACTACTACCTAGTAAGGTCTCTTTTTATTGAACTGTTCAAGTGTGTTGAAGACATAGAAGCCAAGGATTATTGTGAGTCGATAAATGATAACTCGACCAACTAAATAGCTTGTGTGGTTATTAACCATTCCTTAGCACCACCATCAAGATACACACTGTGCATCTATTCAGATGGGCCAGAAGATTTAAAGTTTAAGGAAGAGTCCTTTTCTGCCTTCAAGGGTTTTAAGTCTGCTTGAGGACAGGACAAATACATAGACAATAAATAACAAATCAAAAAAAAAAGATATGCTGAAATATGGACGAATAGAAAGTAGAAAAGGGCCAAAGTGCTTGTTTTCATGGGAGGTATTTTTGCAAGAGCTGGAAAGGGAGTTTGCATCATCTGGGCTCATTGATCCTGCAGATGAGCGGTGTCAACAATGCAGATTTATACTATCCGTGGGAGGGTTTCGCCTAGTTCTCAGTTGTGGACTTACATCCAAAAATGCAGCTGTTTTGAAGCAAGAGATTTGGCAAAAATATGAGATGAAGTGTAAGGAATTACCTCCCAACAAACTCTAGTCAACGGCTATGTTTTCTTTTCCCCTCACTTCCAGGGCTTCAAGATCTTTAGATGGGGGTGAGGAGAGTGTGGGAAGGGGTCGCGTTCTGCATTTTTGCCCTACTCGGAAAAAAACTCCAATCAGTACCGTCTCTTCTCTCCCCCCTCCCCCACCTCCTCTTTTCCTTACTTCCCCTCCCCCATTTCCTCTCCCTTTCTCCGAATATGGTCCTCGCACACTCTTTATTCTAATTTACAACACAACTTCTCAGATTTGTTTACTGTAGTGGAAAGATTTATCCGTTTAGAAGCGTTAAATTCCTAACTATCGTGAAAAGCAAAATAAGAACCAGCGCGTTTTAACAGGGGATGGTGCGAATTCTTTTAAAGAAAGTTTTGTGATTGTGGGAGGTAATCAACACCTACTCAGACATTCTTCTCTAAGACAGCTGAGGTTTACCATTTTCGCTATTATGGCAATGAATTTTTCCTCCTTTGCTTTACGCCTTTTGGCAGGAGCCTCGACTCTGCAGGTGTTAGCGCTGCAAGGGCTGAACCCAACTGCCAGTAGGCCTGCCGAGCCCAGCGTGGGATGCTGCCCAGCAAAACACAGAGCCCGGGGAGCCCGCGACCGAGGAAGGGCGCCTACAAGCACGCTTCACAAGAGCCTGGGACCAGAGCCCTAGAAAACTAGAGAGAGTGCATTTCCCGGCAGGGGCAACCCACAGGAGCCTGAAAAAAAGAAAGAAAAGACAGAAAGAAACCCACCCCCGAGCTCTTAAACCCAGCGCGAGCAGGCGAAAGCGCGGGCAGGCGAGCTGCTCCAGCTGGAAGTCATTGTGCCGGCTGGCGTCTGCGTTGTCAGGGCGACCGCCCGGCCGGCGCCAGCGGAGGGGGAAGGCGGGCTCGGTGAATGGGTGACGTCACGCGGCCGGCGCCAGGCAGTCTGGGCGGCGGAGCCAATGAATCAGCTGTCGGGGGAGGGAGCTTGGGGCGCTGCGCGCGGGGCGCGGGAGGAGGGCGCAGGAATGCGCGGCGAGCCGCAGGGCCCCGCGGTGGGGCAGGAGGCGCCTCCGCCCCGCCCCGCCCCGCCGGTCCCTGGAAGGCCGGCGCGTTCTTGGCCCAGTCGCGCTGGGGTTCGTCCCTCCTCCTACCCGGGATGTGGCTCAGCCTCGCGGTCCTTGCATTCTGCCAATTACCCCACGGCGTCCACTCTATGGGGAGGCCCGGGACCGGGTCGTGGTCCAGTTAGAGAGGGCTTGCTTTCCACTTACTACGACCGTGCGACTTACTCATTTGAAAAAAGGAAAACAAGGCTTGTTTCTGTAGATAAGGTGGACTTTGAAAGTGCTGAAGTAATTCACTGCGGCCTTACTGTGTGCTCTGGCTTGTGCTATCACACACACAAAGAGGAACCAGAGCGCTTGAAAGAGCTCAAAACTGTACTGGGAAGAAAGAAATGTAACGAACACATGATGCGGTCATTTTATTCCATTATTCCATTGTGCTGTACTGCACAGTGCTTTTAAGGGTCTAGAGTCCAAAGAACTTCAATTTCGGTGCTTTATGTTCTGTTTTGTTTCTTTCCTTTCTCTTGTCTTGCTGTCTTTTAGACTGTGACCTCCAGAAAGCCAAGTACTTAGATCATGGGCATTTCAGTATCCCCGGTATTTACTGCTCTCTCAGACACGTGTTTAAGGACCCTAAAATATGACAGATAATCTACAATGCAAAAGCAAATAATCTTTGCGTAAAGGCTTGCGTAAAATAAAAGTAAACATACTTGAATCCCTAAGCGTCTAATTTTCGTTAATTCCTCTTTTTTTTCTTGGTGGGGCTGCGGGGTGGGGGGAGGGATGGCAGGGTAGGGGGAGTACGTGTCCAAGACACAACCCTGGCCGGGAGTCCCGGTTGCAGCACCATACCAAAAGGTTTCGGTTCCGTTCCTTGTGAGAGTACAACCTCGGTTATGGGTTCCGGGAGCGTGGGCATTGGAGGCAACCAATGGACGTTTCATTCTCTCTCTTTCTCCTCTCCCTGCCACCCACCCCCCTACAATCAATAAACATATCCTCAGGTGTGGGTTAAAAAAAAAAAAAGATTGGCGATGCATTGTTGCTAAAACTGGAAAATATGAAGACTATAGATGTCAAATCTACCCTCCCTGCTGCAGTCATTTCCCTCTCTGGGCCTCCCCTTTCTTCATTTGTAAAGGGGAAACTTGGTGAGATATTCTCTTAAGACCCCTAAAGTTCTATAAAGCCCTCATTATATTTCTCAACCTTTAAAACTAAATTCTGAGTTTACTATTCCTATAATTGTATTTGGTAAAAACAATGATTATTCATGCAACAAACAGTTCATGCGAACTGTTATGTGAACAGGAAATACTAGAAAATTTAGTTGTTTCTTTTTTAATTAGAAATAGGATTCCTAACCTGAAAACCTTTAAAGATATACAAGTAAGAAATAAACTAGAAAACAAGAGAAGATGCTAATAAACTATTATTGGCCATTGCCTCTCAAAGTTTGATGTGCACCTGGTTGAAATGTAGACTTGGGTGAGGGCTGGGATTATGGATGTATAACAAGAACAAGTGATTCTGACCCTGGGCCAG